>NC_091117.1:138917687-139182687 GCF_040183065.1 Periplaneta americana | reverse complement strand
GAAAATCTGACATAAGTAAGACACACTATTATTTGGAGCTGCTCATATCATCCGGAAAAAAGTCTACGTAATTCAGCTTGTACTGAATCAACGGAAAACGTTTCAGCGTAAATGAAATTCTTAACTATAAAGATCTGATCGGCAATAAAATATTCATTCCATAGTTTGGTTTTCTTCCGAGGAAACTGGATTTCGACACACAACCGATAAGTAAAAGTAGTAGGCCTAATGTGTGGCAATTCGAGCACATAGTCGCAGTTTGGCTCCGAAAAGCAGCGTGCGTCCGGCGCCGAGGACGGGCGGCATGCGACTGAGCGTGTGCGTGGGAAGCAGCCGCCCGCCGCCCGGCCAGTCACAGGGGTCCTCGCAGGTAACGCAGGGTCTTTTCTCGTTGGCTGTTCCCGGCGTATTAAAATCTCGATCCGCCCAAACCACCTCGTGGCCCGTAACACCAGAGCCATTCAAGAGGACTAGACCCGCCTTCTTTCTCCCTTCCCCTGTGTCGACGGCGTAGTGCCGGCCAGACGAAAACACCACCACCGCCGACTCCCCCACTGTCAAGAATAGTCTCCCTTAAGAAGGTACCCCCGAAAAAATAAAATAAAAAATAAAAGCCGAGATAGGAGATGAAGAGATGTCTGCAGTAACGGATAGTCCCCTTCCCCACCCGGCACCCCCTCTACAAATCCCGACGTCGAAGCCCCCCTTTTTAACCTGGGGGGTCCCAGCTGATGACTCACTATAAAAGACGGCAAGGACAGTGAAGTAGCATGTTAGTACACTATTCATTCTCCAGTTGTCCGCACACTCCTTTTTTCCAAGTCCCCATCGCTCGTTTTTTGGTGTGAGGCAAGCACTCGGGTGGCAGGCGGAGGAGAGGCGAGACAAACATCATGCCCAGCTTGCTAGTTCGGGGACTGCAGTGGCTGTCCGGCGAGAGTGCGGGCAGCCGCGTCGACCTGTGCAGGACTCTGCTCGTGTTCCTCGCCGTGCTGACGATCGTCAGGATCATCCAGATCCTGCGAGACGTTCGAACTCTGCCCCCGGGACCGTGGGGATTACCGATCTTCGGATATCTACCCTTCCTGAAAGGCGATGCGCACCTTCACTTCAAGGAGCTCGCCAAGAAGTACGGGACGATGTTCAGCACGAAGCTAGGAAACCAGCTGGTCGTGGTACTCAGCGACCACAAGATGATCCGAGAAGCTTTCCGCAAGGAGGAGTTCACAGGACGTCCACACACCGAGTTTATCAACATCCTGGGAGGCTATGGTAAGTGCGGCCTTCGGTCTCTTTAAATTGTACAATAATGATGATTCTCAGGTGAAAGATGCTTCTGCTAGCTTAGATTAAGTTTGAAGTCGGTTTCTCGTAAATCAATAATTGTGACTGAAATATCACATTGCATATCCGATATATCTCTTCCAACTGACCAAAGTTCATCTTGATTGCTACGAAAAATAGTAAATAAAACCCTATTTCAAATACAAAACTTTTCAGAAATATTAAATTGTATGCATTTTTAAGTAAGCACGGTGAACGTGATCACATTTTCCCGTAAACGTTGGAACTGATAATTATTTTGAAGTGAAAGGCCAAGTTCAAATTCAATTTAATGTATGTAGATTAATGTTACATAAGAATGGCTAGCTTCATCGAATTTAGCTGTAAAATTATGCATTGAAAACTCACAAATTTTTTATCGAAATTTATTTCCTAATTATTTTTATTACAATACCCTCCCGAGATTTGAAACCCATCTCTATTTTACGTTATAATTTCGCTTGTTTCAATCGAGACAACCTTGATTACAGAAGACAAAATAAAGTTTATACACAGGATAAATTCTACTGTATTAAAATAAATGTTATGACAGATTCAGGAACAAATTGCACATCATATTTTTCATACTTAATTTAGGTTACAGAATATTGCACAGCAATGAATGCTGCAGTTAACGTATTGCAATGCAAACTGCAGAGTTTGTAGTTCTATTGTCTTATCTTTACTATTTCTGATTATGGCTGCATTATTTATGTTGCTGTTCCCATCATAAATTCCAAGCGCATGTGCATTATGATGTTCTAGGCGTATCAATGCACATGTGTAGCTACTTCAAGTGTAACCTCGACTAATCTGCGATTCATAGTAGTCTCGTGTTATTGTCAGGTGCGAAAACAAGGTGATTTAATTTTCACACTCGTATAGCGCTTGCTAATATTACTTGGGCGACAGCAATGCTGAAGTATGTCGAAACAGTCTGGCAGTCATAATTATGTCTAGACAGCAAGATCTGAGTTACGAGATATTATCATGAAATGCTCTAAGCAAAGCTCAAGTATAATTCTTAGAATTCTTCGATGAAATTTATAATTATATCATTTTCTCTTTCAAATTTGTGTCATCTAACGAAATAAATATGAAATAAAACAATCTGTGTGGCACTACAATTTCACTTTTTGAGACAGTTTCAAAACAATCTCGGCTATTGGAAATTGCATATCGTCGTTTTTATGAAAACTTCTATGTGGCAGTACAGGAAATTAATTTTTCAGAAGGAAGAAAAAAATTAATTAAAAATCAATAAGCGTAGTAAAATATGAAAAAATTCGGTAGAAAACGTTGGTGAATGAACATAAATGATATCGAGGATCAGTGTAGGCCTATTAATATTTAATTAATTTTTCTTCCTCCTGAAAAATTATTTTTTGTACTGTCACATAGGACGTTTCATAAAAACAACGACGATATTTATATACAGCTGCAATGAAGAGCGTTCACATTCGTGCATTAATATCTCTAATGTAATTTAAGTCTACCCGTAGTTGTCTTAATCGTGCATTCATATCTCCAAATTTAATTTCTTAATTGGCGTTAGAATGCTGTTCAGCGTTGTATAAATAATATATTTCGTTAGAAATAGTTCAGATCTGAGTGTAAAATATACAATTTTTTTTCCTCAGGTATTATCAACAGTGATGGTCGTCTATGGAAGGAACAAAGACGGTTTTTGCACGAGAGGCTACGTCAGTTCGGGATGAAATACATGGGTGCCGGCAAAGAACATATGGAAACTAGAATCATGGTGAGTGACAAAAGTAAACGTTATATTTTTTATCACTACCTAATAATTTTAGAATTTAAACATAAATCATAAAAATTTCATTGTGCTTTTATCTTGTTGACAACAGTAAGTTGAAAGTTTCTTACCAAAGGAACCGAAATTCAATTCCCGGTTGGCAAATTATACAAGACGTTTAGCATGAACAGATATTATGGGGCAGATTCTGTCCCAGTAGACTACTTCAGTTTCCCCTATATTCTTATCGCACCATTTTTCAAAGTACACTATAAAAATGGACTTTATCATTTTTTATAGACTTAGGAAAACCTGATTTCTGCAATTAAGTACATTTGTGGCGCAATAGCCCTGAAGGACCTAGATCATCCAGCCGACTTTAGGTCTCACGTACATATGTCTCAGCAGAGGTGAATTATTCTCCAAACCAGCACGGAGTAACGTGTGGTTAGTAGGATGATCTCTCTCCCCCCCTCACATCCCAGTTGTTATAGTTGACTACGAAACCGGTTTTGGCAATTCATTGTAGCCCACCAAATACCTCAAAATGCTGGGTGGGAACCGGTTTTATAGGCCTATATTGGCCGAAAGTTCGTGTGAAAACATTTTCCCCAGATCTCATTCCGTATCGCTAATCAAATAGGTGGCACCTGAGATCATGCGGCTATGAGTGAGACACTAGCTCTATAAACATGAACGTAAATGCTTTAAGAATTAAGTTTATAAACATGAAAGCTCTACTTTTCTTTTTAGTTTGATAAGAACAAATATTGATGTAGCCAAATATACATAATATATATTCTTATATGGGGTCTCGCCATCCTCATTGAATGATCAATGACTGTAAGAAGCCATACAATACAATGAGAGGAGTTCGGCCGGCACCGTGGATCATGTCCCGGTATGGCTCACATAGAAAGAGCGCTCATCGCTCACAGCTGAGAAGTCCCGGGTTCGATTCCCGGTGCTGGAACGAATTTTTCTCAAGTTAATAGATATGTAGCCTAATATTTAAAAGTGACGACCAATAATGGACCTTGGTTATAACTGTATAATTTCTTCATGAGTGAAACTGGATGTTGAAACTTGCGTACTAGCTTACTGCAACGGTCTAGACTACGATAATTTTAATGTTCATTGGTACATTAACAAAACTATAGACTAATGTACTTAAAAACAGTAGGCTATATTATACAAATTAAGATAAGGAAATCTATCGTAAAGATAACGTAAAAATTTTCCTATTGTGTGTGACAACAGTGAAGTAATTGCGATACTAAAAAATAATGTTTCGTAATTTGCACAGAAGAATTTTATTAATATTCAAGAATAAGTCCATACGAGAATGATTCATTTGAACTAAAACACTTTAAGCTTATATAAAAATAATAGATCTTTGCTTACAATTTGAAAACTGATGATTCGCTCAAAACTGACATAATTTTTTTTTTCCTCCCACATCAAATTACGAAATGACACGATTTACAATACACAGTTTTAAGTAATTAATTTTAATATTTGACACAATTCTCACCCTAAGACGAGAACGTTTTGAACTTAAAAAATTGATTACGAATAATTCGACCTATCTTGATTCAGAACTGATTTTAAATACTGCGTAAAATTTATGGTAAGGAATTAAATGGCATTTGCATGACACTGTTTAAGTTGATATGAACATTATTTCAGAATTATCTGTCTCACGTACATTCTCTATGATGGTTTTACAGGGGGAGGTAGAATCTTTCCTCAAGACACTTACGCGTCAGCAAGGAACTCCGACAGATTTGAACCCTGTTCTTTCCATGGCCATCAGCAATGTCATCTGCGCCATCATGATGAGCGTCCGTTTCGAGCACAACGACAACCGGTTCAAGCGCTTCATGAATCTCATTGATGAAGGCTTCCGGTTGTTTGGATCCTTGGAAACTATCAATTTCATTCCAGCAATGCGTTACATGCCTGGATTCCAAAGCACTCGCAAGAAACTAGCTAAGGTAAGTGCACAAGCAGTCATTCTTATTAACTACAATGCAAATATTTCCTTCATGCAACTTAAATTAAATCTGAATAAGTGTTGTAGAATGTTAAATGTTTGCAATTTTTTCTCAAATTGTACTTAGCCATATTATTGAAAAGTTAAGAAAGATCTGAAAGTCCAGTAACTTTGTTAGGAATGAAGTTTAAGACATATGAAAACATAATACAATATTGTTCATAAAATAATGGGCTTATTGAAGTATAATATCAATTTCAAAACATTCAAATGTCATTACTATTTTTCTCCTCTATTGATTTATAATTTCTTTACAAGTTTCCACAAAGACGATAAATTGCAGAGTCGATTCCTCAATCCATTTAGAGTTCTGAATCATCTCATTGAGCTGGAACAATCTCTATTATATTCACAGCAACACTGAATAAGACTAATTCGCTTCTGTAGAGACAAAGCCATTATTTTCTGGTCTGAAATGCAACAAAAAATCACATTAACTCACTAGTTTGAATTGCTGCTGTTTATCTATTTCATTTACCATAACAACAGTAGTAAAACAATTAAAACAAATTCCTGTGAAAATAAATCATTTTCTGATTTATAAATAACCATATAATTTAACTGTCTTTAATAATCCACTCATTACATTAAGTTATACTGTATGTTTTTTTTTTTTTCAGAATCGCATAGAAATGGCAAAATTCTTTCAAGAAACAGTTGACAATCATCGGGAGACATTCGATCCAAGCAACATTCGTGATCTCATTGATACGTACCTGGCTGAAATTCAGAAAGCGAAGGAAGAAGGCCGTGGAGAAGAACTGTTCGAAGGAAAAGATCATGGTAAGTTTCGATATTAAACATAACCACAATGAATATAAACAATGGCATAATTTAAATCACTATGCATTGAAAATATAAACAATTCGCGACTGTTCAATTTCACCACATTGTAATATATGAAAAACGAAATGCGACTATTTAGTCTATAGATGATGGCATCAAATGCTGATATCTGAAAGCTTAAGAACTGCCGGTATTTTGGAAACAATAGGCCAATTGTTCAGGTAGTTGAAAATTTCTCAACAAGGGATTACGTCTTGATACTTAACAGATCGCTGTGAGATTTTTTATGGAGAAAACGAATGTGAGACAGATTTTCCCACAGTTCTTTGGTTTCCCCAGGAATTTTTATTCTCCGCCTACCTTATAGTTGGTAGGTCATCTTCCCATCGAACTTACTAGTTTAAAATGGCCTTAAAACAGAAAGTAAGTAATTTCTTTCCTTTATAGACCGTCAGATGCAGCAGATTATTGGTGATCTATTCTCTGCGGGTATGGAGACGGTAAAGACAACTTTACAATGGGCTGTGGTGTTTATGCTTCATCATCCTGAAGTTGCAAAGGCTGTGCAAGAAGAACTCGATGAGGTTGTTGGCCGTGGAAGGCTTCCCAAGCTAGAGGATCTGCGCTATCTTCCATACACGGAGTCAACTCTGTTGGAGGTCCTTAGGAGATCCAGTATCGTTCCCCTGGGCACGACACATGCCGCAACTCGGTAAGTCAAAAAACTAACTGCTACTTCCAAAATAGTGTCCATCATCATCATCATCATCATCATCATCATCATCCTAGTCATTACCATTATTTCTTTTTCAACACTTCATGGATCAAGAGGAATCATTTGTTCCAACTTCATAGCAAATCTTTCAGTTTTTCAGTCTTTCTCTAAAATTCGTTCGTGGTCGCCTAATATGATAATTTACGCAGCTCTTTTGGCCTCAATTTTATCCAATTACTGCAGAAAAGTTTCTTAGAAAACAGGTACAAATAATTTGAAAAACAGTACACTCAGAAAAGGAGAGCATTTTATAACGATGAGCTCAATCAAAGTTTCCAGTCAAATAGCCACGTGGTACATTCAGATGTAATTAATTTAGTAACAAATTTAAAGAAAAATTTAACATGTAGGAAAGAATCATCCGTAGCTTTGTAGCAAGATGTACAGAGTTTGGTACCAATGATCCTGTTTCTCTTATTTGCAAATTCTACATTTTCCACACCAAGTGTAAATCGGTAGCCTACGTACAGCATTAGACACAAAAAAATGACTGAACTGCAGCGAGAATTTTGTCTTAAGTTCGCTTCGAGCACCGCCTGGTTCACACAACTAGGGAAAGGATGTTTATTTTGCACCTAATTTACCCTTTGAATATAGCTTTGTTATAGATTAGTTAAAAAAAAAACTTCATCTACAAATAGGCAGAAAAAGCAACAAAGAAACAAAACAAAGGAAAAAACAGAGGATTCGAGCATAAGAAATTCGTGCACGAGCAAAGTTAAGCTATCATGGCATCTATCGAAGTTTTTCGAAATGGACCTAGCGTATGGCAGATGATCATTTTTGTTTATTTGTTTAAAGTTATACAATGCGATCGAAAAGTCTCTCCGTAGTGCTTGCGTAGCCGAGAATCCACTAGGTAGAGAATTCAAGTGGCAGCACTGGCCGCTAGGCATAAATGATGAACTCAGAGTGCGAGGTTGTCAAACCGGAATGAATGGGGAAGTGCCAACTTTCTAGAGTTGTATTTTAGGGTTACTAGAACTAATAGAGCTGCGGAGGGACTTTTCAATCGCACTGTACTATGTATAACCATCAGATTTCTCGTGTAATTCTAATAAAAATAAATGCTTATAAAAGAAGCTAAACTTTTTAGCTCGTGAAACTTTGGAATTGCTAAGAACTCGAAGATGCAATCTGGATGGCTGAACAAAAATTTTAAGCAATTCGAAATTGAAAGTAGATGTATAAGGTGAAGAAATGGCTATGAATTAAAATTTGAAATATATATAGAAGAAATGGCGAGAGAAATTTCTAAGAACTCTGCCTTTTATTCCAAATTTTGTGCGATATTCTTGGCAAGAAAATAAATGAAAGACTAAGAAATAATAATAATAATAATAATAATAATAATAATAATAATAATAATAATATAATAATAATAATAATAACAACAATAGCTAATAATACATCTACTTTTAAAAAATAAGGTTCTTCAGCTGATTCTGTTTCCACTCTAACGGTTCATTTATCTCCTCTCTTGTCATAATGAAAAATAGTAATTAAGTATTAAGATATTATTAAGATAGCCTACCAAAAATAAATATAAGCTATATTAGGAAAATTGTTACAATTTTATGTTTAAATTTGTATGATGTTGAACTTAATTAAAATAGACCTATGCGTATTTATTGAGAGTTCAGTGTTTGGTACCTAGTCATTTTGATAACATTGAATATAAAAGCGAGAATTGACGTCGCTAACATCATGTATAGATGTAAATTTCGTCAGCGCTATTTTTAGTCTAAAAAAAGAGGGAAACCGTTGTTTTGCTAATCAAGTGAAATCGAAGTTCAACACCGTAAAAACTTGAGCGTAATCACTCACTTTCCCTAATTTGATCTTCGATTGGCTCAAACAATAGGGACGTAGGCCTACAAGAAACAGAAGCTGTTAATTTACAAGAAACCAAAACTAATCACGGTAAAAGCAAGCAGAAAGTTATTTTGTCACAGTTATCACAATGGAAAAAATAGCAACTAGTACAATATTTATTATCAATTTTACAGCCATTTCAACCTTGACTTTATCTTGCTAAAATATTTCATCATCATCGTATTTCTATAAAATTACATTATTCTGAATGAAAAGCTAAACCAGGGTCTTCGGTTCGATATGTTTCATGTATGTTTATAACAGATAATTATGGTACCGAGAATTACAGATTGGATTTAGGTGTGTTTTACAGCTTTGTATCCGTATGTCAAATCATTAAATCATGTTCGAGAAGGAAAAAAAAAGTGAAAGCAAAAACGATATGCAGATTTACTTGACCGTTCTTAGGCTGTCACGTTCGTCTATGCTAATCGTGCATGAAATGTCAGGTCAATGAACTAGTGTCGAAATCACTAAGTTACATTTATACGGCTTTATTTGTATCAATAAATACAAAAAAAAAAAGATAATGAAGTTTTCTTTGGTTCAACACACAAAGGCTTTGACATTAACAAGGTGTGAAAACACGGCATCGAAATTACAACAGAAACATAGAAAAGTGCGACACACTTCTTTTTAGACTCCCCCCCCCCCCACTACTTTCCCAAACATGTAATTCTGTTGTAGACAAGTAATTTACCTATTACATGATTCATTGTGAAACATATTTGTTCACACAGGATTACAAGCGTGAAAGTGGGTAGATAACTACCGCTTGTCAAAAAAATTAACAATAGTAGTTCAATGTAAATATTATATTATTTAAAATTCAACTAACCTCACTTTTTTTTTTCCTCAGCAAAAATATGAGTAATTAGCCTATATTTGACACTCCCTTTCGATATCGCACTCAAATTACATGCTCATTAAACGTTTCTTAGTTATTAAATCTGACTTCATGCCACTGGAATTTAGGTTGTTTCCGTCAAATGTAACAAGAACTTGTGTATCTAACCCAATACAAAGGCCAAAACAGTAAAGTGCTACCTTTATTTTTGTGAGGAAAGATTTTTCAAACATATCACAGAACTTTGGAAACAATATACATATCCATGTCATTCTCTTTTCATCTAGTATTCAAATATAAAATATGTCTCAATCTAAAAAAGTAAGCTATCGTAAGCTCGACAACTAATTTCAAACAAAATTTTAAATAAGGGGACTAACGTAAATAAATAATTTCATGGCGTTACACTTTTGTTTCTATTTCAGAGACGTGTACCTGAATGGCTTTAAAATCCCAAAGAACACACAGATCGTACCTCTCCTTCACGCCATTCACATGGATTCCAATTTATGGGAAGAACCAGAGAAATTTAAACCAACAAGATTTCTCAACGCGGAAGGCAAAGTTACTAAACCTGAATTCTTCCTGCCATTTGGAGTAGGTAAGTAATATTAAAAGATTGAATTTGACTAGCTATCAACTCATGTACAAGTTCACAGAACATGTAGTAAGAGGATTTAATTATTTATCACATTTTTATTACTCTAAATTGGTTAAGAGTAGAGAAACATGACAGATTTATAGTTTCAACACAAATCAGGCTAATAATAATAATAATAATCGTCTTCACATCCAGTTCTTGCTTCAATCTGTATTTTAATGCACAATTATGCTAAAAGGAAATCCGTGCAAGCATTTTAAAGTTTATATTGTAACATGACTGTAAAAATATCTATCGTTACGGATTCAGTAAATTAAAAATCTGAGAAATCAGTATAGAATTATTAATGCCTACAAGTTATAAAAGCTGTTTTCTGACGTTATCCAAATAAGATGAAAGACAACTCTCCGCGAAGGTAGAAGCGTAATGTCACCAACAATGTCCTTGATATAGTCTCGCCAATATAAGGCATTAAGAAGTGAGGTTATGGTACAGGTTTAATGGAAACCAGCATCTCAAGTATGGAAATTGTTAGTTTATTCATTGGAAGTTTTGTAAAATAAAACCAAATGTAGTTCAATCTAGAATTACCAGTCGATATTCTGCCTATCAAAACAGACTTCTTTCTTTTTTTTAAAGCTTAATGAAATATATATGCGCAAAAGTTAAGAAATTAGCCGATCATTTACAAATATAACCAGTCGAACTTGATTTCTTACGTCATCAGTTGTAGTACTAAAGAGGTAAATGACGGATACTAAAACAACATTCTTGAACAAAAAAAGTCTTGTATTAATCTAGCCTTGGAATTCTAACGACCTCTACAACAGACAAACTTAAGTCTAATGACTGAGAACAGCATAATGTGGATTTATAAGTTCTGTAACCCCAGCATGTCATGTCGCAAGAGAACCTTGCCCTGACAGGGACGCCTCCAGGCAAATTTATTTTCCCCCGTTTCTCATTTCATTAAATTTCCTGCTTTGTGGATATATATTCCTGCTGGCCAACGTTTCGACTCAGGAAGTTAATGAGTAAGACCGCAGCGGTTTCTACGATTCAAATGAAGACAATAAGAGTCCCGACATAACAGATAGAAGGTTGCAGTGTATCCGGAACTAAATGAGGATTGGACACTTGTAATGGAAAGCAACGTAAGCCTATGACAGATAATAGTTATTTTTTATTTCCACATCTTAAATTAATTTCCGATACACAGAACTCAATTGGATTTGATGGAATAGAAATCACTTTAACGAGAAAATAAAACATTATTTTCAAGTTGACGGCCACTTGTATTGTGTATCGGCACACAATGCCTCGGTTCTCTCAATAACACAATCTGAATATAGGTAAAATAACTAAATACTTCCCAAACATTTCACCCCATTAAAAAAAATACATCTGTCTTTAATAAACTACAAGGAAATTTCATACCAGTTAGTAATAAAGGTACGCCCTGAATTTAATATTATTAGAAAGTTGCCAGGAAGTCAAAAGGAGGATAGCAATAGCAAAGGAAGCTTTTAGTAGAAAAAGGACCATCTTGTGCGGGTCTCTGGAAGAAAAATAAGGAAAAGACTAGTGAAGTGCTTTGTGTGGAGTATGGCATTGTATGGGACAGAAATATGGACATTACGACGAAGCGACTAGAAGCATTTGAAATGTGGATATGAAGAAGAATGGAGCGTGTGAAATGGGCAGACAGAATAAGAAACGAAGCTGTGTTGGAAAGAGTGGATGAAGAAAGAATGATGCTGAAACTGATCAGAAAGAGAAAAAGAAATTGGCTGGGTCACCGGCTAAGAAGAAACTGCCTACTGAAGGATGCATTGGAAGGAATGGTGAACGGGAGAAGAGTTCGGGGCAGAAGAAGATATCAGATGATAGACGGCATTAAGATATGTGGATCATATGAGGAGACTAAGACGAAGACGGAAAATAGGAAAGGTTGGAGAAAGCTGGGTTTGCAGTGAAAGACCTGCCCTTGGCCAGAATACAATGAATGAATGAAGGAAGGAAAGAAGCAAATATTCTGCATATTCTGCAGAACCGTAAAGAGTAAATTGTTGATACTCGCGCATCAACGGAGAGTGTGTGGGCCAGGGGTACTGTATAGCGATCTTACTTTCGTAGGGACGCAGAACCCCCCCCCCACCCATGTCGTTTTCGCTTACACAGCCTTATAAACAAACACGGAGTAAGGTTCTGTGCATCAGTGGTGGAATTTAAGCGACCAGAGTGTGCCGAAAGTTCGTAAAAGCTATGATACTCGCTGATACAATCCGTCACTGATCTTCTGGTCTACTCGTACAGCACCAAAACATTACTGTCTCAGCCGGGGAAGGTGGACTGGGGAGTTAGGGGTGATTTGCAGTGACTCTCGAGCTATTTACGCCCAGGCTGTATCACAGGTTTCTTTGTATTATCTCAGCGAAGTAAACAGCAGCACATGACTTTGTTCCGTACAAATTCTTTAAATATGTTGGTTTGAGGATTGAAAGGACAAAACAAACAAAAGCACATCAGGAGAGGCAGGTGAGGTTCTGAAAACATTTTCTCCTCACCTGTCAGAGACCTTCTTTTAGTGACTTAAGTAAAAGAGGTGATGTGCTCAGTACCACGATCCTTAACTATTTTAAGCTTGAGAACGACCAAGTATTCATACAAAACTGAATGGAGTCCGCGAGATGAAAAATCCCTGAATTTTAATTCGAGCTCCTCCATTTCATAGTCTGTCGTTCTTAAAGAATTGCAAAGGTCAACCTTTATTTATATTTATAAAAAAATTAATAAAGCAGTGACGTCATTAATATGTATTTTCTTTTGTTTTCAGGAAGGAGAATGTGCCTCGGGGACGTCCTGGCACGCATGGAACTGTTCCTTTTCTTTTCTTCAATTCTTCACGTCTTTCACATAGAACTCCCTAAAGATCAACCCTTACCAAGTCTTAAGGGCAATACAGGCATCACTGTAACTCCAGATTCATATAAGGTAAGTTACGATTATACAATCATGTTAAATTACTTTCACTACAGGCTAGCTCACGCAAGCTTAAATTTCGGACAATTTGAACTTATACATTTACAATTTCATTAGCTGTAGAAAATATATTTACTCAGAATCTGGATTTATTTTGTCTGTTGTAAAAAATTAGTATGAATCTGTTTTCTGTTGAAGACTTTTTATTCGTTTATTATGAACAGTTTAGTAAAAATGTAACCGCAATAGAAGCTTACGTGTTTCGCATATTTTTTATCACAATTTATTTTTAAATCTTTGTTTTGAGACAAATACAGTCGAAGAAATTCTAAGCAGAACTTTTTTTGGGGGAAATAAGTCACAATAAGTAGAGTTATGTAACGTATGAGGAAAATATTTAAACATTCAACTGATTAGCATCAAAAGAAAATCCTCAAAACAACATTTGTATCGTTACCTTCTGGTATTTAAAAGTATAAATTGTGCAAAACTTTGTTTGAGATAGCTACAGAATGAGCATGTGGTTTTGTATGACGCGAATTAAATTTGTCTTGAATAAGATTTATAAGTTCAGTTGTCACTTTATAGAATTTGTGTAAACGTGAACTTAGAGCGAACATAACAGACGATGAACTGTATAGCCTATAATAATAATAATAATAATAATAATAATAATAATAATAATAATAATAATAATAATAATATAATAATAATAATAATAATTTAGAAACATTAAATCACTACAATATTTTAAAAATATAAGGCAATTTTTGTTTTGTGTAAACCTAAGTAAGATTAACAGTGAACAATGAACAAATAGGCTAATTCATTTTGAAAGTCTATATAAAACAAAAGCTAGTAACTTCTATAACAGTGCAGGAACTCACGGCATTATCATTTCTTCAAGAAAGAAACACACTGAACCCAAATGCCAGAAACACATGGAAACGTTGCAAAATAATAATAATAATAATAATAATAATAATAATAATAATAATAATAATAATAATAATAATAATAATAATAATAAATTGCATTTGGTAGTTGATGCATCGTTAGTCGGTTGAATAGAGCGTCGGTTTTTCACGCTACTAATCAGGGTTCGAATCCTGGGTGATGCAGGTAGAAACTGATGGACAAAGACGGTGCTTGCTGGTAGAGTTTCGTGAAATACTCCCGTTTCCCCTGCCAGCACCGAGGGCAATGCCTACGTTGGTAAAGAGAACTACAGCTTCGGCGCTTCTCTCATACATGTAAATTAATGATAAAAAGCAATTGGTAGCTGGCAGGATTGCTATGGAAACGCAAATGAAACTATGAGGGGAGATCGGCTGTTCATGACCTTCACGTATTTTATGACGATGCGTTTAAAAACAGACTGTTTCATTTCTCAGTATTTTCAACTATTATTTTATTATGAGAATAATAATTCCGTATTGACAAATATTCCATTTGAAAAATGAAATTCAACTCTGCCACATTAAGAGAATTTCAGAACATCTTACTATTAAAGCGTACCTCCAGACACTCGAAATCAAACAAGTATATTTTAATGTCAAGAGTGATTTGAAAGACCCTGTGTGAGGATTTATGAACGCACAGTAATTTCGCTTTCCCAGGACACTAACCAGTAGGGAACTTAACTGAAGACAATGAGTTTTTAGATTTCTTAAGGTTCTGAAGCATGAATTTGCTCTTTCCCGTTATGAATGCTGATGTTAATGACGTTTGCGACAGCTGGCAGTAACTTACAAGCTTTTGAAGAATGAGAGCCAAGACAAGTCTGGGAAGCTCACCCCCCTTCAATTTGTCTCTTAATGCAAGAGGTCGTTCACCCTTGCAGACTTGACAGCTTGATTTACACTCAGTGATTGCAAGAGATCGCGTAAATGTGTGCTCATTTGACCAACCCCTCTGTCTCCATTGTCTACCAGCGAGCTGTTCTGGGGTCAAAGAACTCTCTATGGGCATGTAGGAAATAGCTGGTTTACCCAAGGCTGACCACCCCTAAAGATTCACAATGTCTTGTCCATTACTTGTCACATTCTAGAGAATGGGTCTTTATTCTCCGCTCCACTCAGCGTGTGTGTGGACGCCTTTTCTTGTTACGGATTGCAAGAATTGTTGGGAGTGAAAGATGTCTTTAAAATATTTCAAGGGCGATACAAACTAACTTCTAAGAGGTCATTGAACGCAGCTCCAGTTGAATTTTAGTTTCTTAGATTTATTTTACTATATTTACTTTTCGTGCAATATCTCCCTTCGAAATAGTTTCTAACTAGGGCTACTCAAATTCTTAATATTTGTTTTTAATGTTAGACTGAAATTCTGAAGTCTGCGTATGAACAACTTTCACTTCGTGTCAAGATCTCTTAGTCCGATGCAGTTTGAAACTAATATCAGATAGTTAAAATACATTTGTGAAATGGAAGGGAATTTTATTCGTAATTAGCAGAAAATTATGCCAACTTCATTATAAATAGATAATGGATGCGGGATGACTTATCGTTGAATGTAGGTGCACATTTACTATATGTTACATTTTTTCATTCAGACCATTGGCTCAACAGGTTTTAAACGTAAACAGACGACGTCAACATGCTACTGTATCTCCGTACAGTCAGAAGGAAAAGAAAAATGACGTACTGTAGCACATACCTCGTCATCATTGATGGAATTACTAGCGTTGCAGTAAACGACGATATATTCTCGTAAGTTGTCGAAGCTGAATCGTCTTCGCCTATCGCTTAAACAATTTTTGTATCGAGAAAATTTCTTAAAAAACCTCTAAATTGCACTTCTTATCTCTGAGCGAATTGAACGTTTTGCCTTCGACATTATGAATGGATCACCACAACACTATTCAACGCGCACTAAATACTTGAGCAGGATAACACAATTGCACACATTGGTTTGCAATGTTACTTACTATGAACGGACCGGGGTTCCTTCGTTCTGTACGCTGCTGTACTCGCCAGGTACACAAAAGACGGACGACGCGGCACGTGCCATATATTCTGATACGAAACAACTTCACTTTTCCTTAAGTCATCCCGCATACATTGTCTAATATAAATATTTGAGCTGAATTATATAGGCCTATAAAGTCTTCAAAATATGATAATTTCTAAATATTTACTTCAAAACATGCAATATGACTTTCCTAAAAAGAAATTTTCGCCCAGTATGAAGTGTAAAAACTGAAAAATTTAATAATAATAATAATAATAATAATAATAATAATAATAATAATAATAATAAAACAAGAACAATAATAGTTTTAAATTTCGTTTCGTAAAAGTAACAGCCTGTACATGAATGAATAAACTGAAACAGCGACAAACTTGAATGTTTTCATAATCTCTTTCTCTCTTTGTGAACATTTTTGCATTCCGGAGTACTGAGTTTCATATTTCTTTTTCAGGTATGTTTAGTTCAAAGACCGATGGAATACGAAATGGATTACCTAACTAATAGTGGAGATGAATTAACGTTAGATGAATGTGACAGACGAGGATTGTGATTGGATAGTGACGGACTTAGTGTTCCAAGAAGTTCCTGTGCCAATTTCCGTTCTGTGAGACATTAACTTACCTAGAGACTGAATGCACGTTTCTATTGCAGGTATGTTTAGTTCAAAGGCCGATGGAGTCTGACATGGACTTCCTAAGTAACAGTGCTGACAATTCATCGCTCAGGAACGTTGGTTGCCATTGACTGAATTTTCTGGAAGATTTTAACAAGTGCAGAAGTCGTGTGTTATTACAAAATGGCTTCATTATCAAGTTCCTGTTATCGGTTTTAGAGGTTGTGATACAATCTCCAGCCCCATTTTAAGCAATAATATTCCTGATAAGTACAGATTTTCAAAAAGTACAACGTAGAACACTTATGAGTTATGACATCTAACTTCCAATTGTTTTAAGGTATAATTTGCTCAATTGCTAATATCATAAGACTTAGCATTATGTGGAAAAGTGCCATACAAACATTTTTTTCGTGTGTGAGACGTTGAATTTTTGATGTGCTGTAGTAAGACAAGAATGGACGTGTATATTTAAGTACCATCATATGCATCACATCTTAATGAAAGAGGAGCAGAATGGTTTGTACCTACCAGGAAATATTTTTTTACCACTCTATGTACAAAAAATTTAGCGAATACGTTATGTGACTATCATTATAAGCAGTTTCCAACATCTTACCACGGAATATTCATGACAGTCAACAGGATTATAAATTTACAAGAACTTTTACCTAACTAAATATTCAAATTTGGATAGCAATCTGCAGTAAAAACAATGAACGCAACAGTCCACCTGGAAAGAACACAATAGAATTTAACATTTATAGTTTTCATTGGAATGCCTTCAGGAATTCTGCAAGGAAATGAAGTCCGAAATGCAGAATGAATGAAGGATATGAGTCAGATAGTTGGCTCAATTCTTATGACATCATTCTTGAGTTTTATATTATACAAATCAAAGTTGCAGCAATCATAATAGACAATACTGTGGCATACAGGGAGGTTTTTCGGAGGCTGTGCCGATAGACAGTCACATGGCAAACGGCAAGCGGCTGCCGAGCTGTGATCGGATGCACGGATTTCCGCGCATCTCATAAGTTCCCCTGTATATTGGCCAACAAAACTAGTATTTATAATAAGAAAATCCTGTTGACAAGTTTCAAGGACGAAGGGTTGGGAACTGTTCATTTCAAAACCATCATTCATACAGCTCTAAAAAGAGCTTATTACCTGTATATTACGCAACGATGTATCATTAATTACAAACAGCGTCAGATCTTGTTTATTTTGACGCCTCTCGGCTGTGCCCCATATCATGTCGTGTTCATAGTCTTTAGTGTTTTTCTCTTTTTCACATTTTGTACATTTGCTGATTGTGTTCATTTCCATTTTTAATCAACCACCAAATATTTGTATCCATTTTGTACCGACAGCGACCATTTTCGCTAGTTCTCTTTCCTAGTCAAGGGTTAATGTTATTGTCTCTTTTAGAGGAGGAACACTTAACAAGAGTATTTTAACATTCTCATAGGACCTGCGATATGTCAGCGAAAACTAAGATGAAGTGTTAAAGTTACTGACTTGAAGGAGAGAATGAATCTAAGCTCCTGTTACTCCCTCCTAAAATCAATTGAAATGATTAAATGACTGTGATTTTGTGTGTATTTAACATTTGGAGGGTACAGAACCATAGTGGGCCAAGCGCAATTTACTAAAACCGTAGAAAACAAGGGTTAAAATGAAGTTATTACCATAATTCAATGGAAACATATAGCAAGTAATATAAAATATACACATTAAAACTAAATGATATATCAATCTGCATTAAACTATGGTATTAACTTAACTTTAACCCTTGCTTTCTCCGTTTTTAATAAATGGCGCTTGGCCCACTATGGCTCTGAACCCTTCATTTAATGGCAGACGTGACCAAATAATGCGGAAGTTATCAGAGACATAAATCCAAAATATTACCTTAGGATTACCACATAAATGTAACCAGCATTTAATAATTATTGGCATTTTATATCTCAGTTCATTATTTGTTCTTCATAAATGTTTCTGTTTTTAAACTTCATGTTCCTCCTTTCAGAAACAGAAACTTACAGTTTTCTTATTGCTATGTAAATCTGAAGTACATAAATGACTTGAAATCTACTGTTTCAGTCGTCTACAAAATCAATTTTGTATTACGAATGTATTTCGACCTACTGTCAAAAACAAAAATACGAACAAAAATTGTGCAGTATTGAATTATTCAAACAAATGCACTAGATTAAACTTTAAATTATTTTAAACTTAAGTGGATTCTACGATTTATGTATTCAATGTTAGTACAATCTTGAACAATTCGTATGGTGTTCTGTTACCTGAAATATTTATTTGTACAGAATAATGATAAATGAATAGAAAATGTCAAACATTGTCCTTTACTTTGTTGCAATAAGTAGTATTCATGTCTCGTTAATTATTTATGATACAACTATCTTTATACCTTGATAAATTACATTATAGTTGTGCCTGGAACTCAGTTAGGCCTGTATTAAAATTATTAACTTTGAATGTAATTTTAAATATGTAATTTTTGGGTCGCATAAAGTACAAAATGGTAATAGGACCATATGTAATTTTTCAATTCTAATCCTATTATTGTTCCTCTAATAGCATTGGTATCTAAAGAATTACCCTTTAACAAAATCATCACTCGGGTTGTTCTAGTCAAATGGGCCAGTGTCTTTATTGAGTGGTGACATCAAGTGTTTTCACTGGCGACTTGTATACATTATTATCAGAGCCGTGTTTTCAATGGCTACTTCTAAGCATAATAATATCAACAAGTTTCTGTAAGTAAAACAATTATTATTCACACCGATAGAATAGAAGAAATTAAGGTAAAGATAACGAGACTCCTGTCTCCACGTTGTCCCTTCTACACTTCAGTCGGAGACATACACCTTCATTTTGAATTGTATAGCCTCACACT
This sequence comes from Periplaneta americana, assembly GCF_040183065.1. Classification (NCBI taxonomy): domain Eukaryota; kingdom Metazoa; phylum Arthropoda; class Insecta; order Blattodea; family Blattidae; genus Periplaneta; species Periplaneta americana. The sequence goes on along the minus strand of NC_091117.1, from coordinate 139,163,177 downwards.
CATTTGAAACACATTGTTTTGCTGGAGGAAGGCTGGTATTTATAAGATCTCTTTTTGCATTTGTTGTCACCACAGGTTAGATTGCATCGCATTGCATGTTTCTTCTTTTTACTTTTTGGTTCCTTTATTCTAAGTTCAGACACGCATAGAAAATGAGCACAGTCTATTGTTAAACAGCGTAAGGTCTGAAGTTGGTAAAATGGCCGAGAGATTAAAGAGGTAAATTACAAATAAAGTAATGAGAAGGTATTGATTGATATTAAAACTTGAGTAAGAGTTATATACATTATATACAACCATGACAATCATGGCGCTCACGTCTGAACTGAAGAACTGATATACATTGAATTTTATATGTTGGGTACGAATGTGGATATCTACAGTGTGTTCTGTTTATGGGCAGACTTAATTGACAACGGAGACTACTGAATCCAAATAAGGAATATGAATTTGAAATTTTCGGACGAGACAGAAAATATTGTGTAAAGTCTTCCTGCACTGAACACTCTGTAACCTACTTTAAAATATACGAGAATTGGTATTAAATATAATGTGATTTAGAAGTCATTTGTAAGAATTTTGCATACAAAACAATTCCATTATTATTGAGAATCTAATTTTGACATATTAGGTTCTATATTTCTTTCAATATAATTATAAATATTTACAAAATATTCCATTTGTAAGGAGGCAGAAACTTTTGAAAATCTTCCTATGAAAAAGCACTCTGTAGTTTGTAAGAATTTATGAGACTTATTACGTAGAAAGCATGTTATAAAATAGTTATGTGACTTAAAAAATTAACATTTGTGGGTGAGAATGTGCGATATTAGGGAATGTTTGCTCAGATAGTAGCCATTATTTCTCCAGTTCTTAAATTAATGTTTTGACTTTCACTCAGTATTGCAGGAAAACAATTTACCCCTTCAGTTACATATTATGTTTCACTTCAGAAATTGAGTCAGAACAGTCTAAGAAGAATAAGTAAACCCTAATTGCTCTACAGATACGAATGAAAACGGTGGTTGATCATACTTCATTCCTCTGTATGTTACATATGAATGTTTCAAATGTTCACAGTGATGTTTGTGTATTTTCATATAGCTTGTGAGAGTGCGTGTAGTTGTATGTATGTGTACTGTAAATATGTGTAAATGTATCTTGTATGCTCTGCATAAGTTAATTGAATACTAGTTATGATGTAGAATTTCTTCTATCAGAGTAATGTATTACTTATAATTTTGTCGTGAATGAGGTCTGGCATTGTTGTCCTCATATTAATCTATTTTGTACAACGAAATATGTATGATGTGAAATGAAATGAACAATATTAACTGGATGGAAACATACAGTAAATGAATTTTTATACAACATTTGCCTTTTAATTTAACCAAATATCCCTCCTTAAACACCACTTCAAATATTTATCCTAAAAGTCTATTGCGATAATATTATTCTAGTCCCTTTTAAGGGGAGGGCCAAGGAATGAGACTGCCCTCACACGTAGGCCGCGTGGGTAGGCCCATTGTGCTACCCAGAATGGAATGATGTGGATGCACTAAGGCCTTTCCGTTCTACAGATCCCCCTATGGGCCACCCCCGAACTTCCCCTACAGCCTGCAGAATCCCTTCATCCTTCCACTTGGGTATCACCTCAACCATTGTCCCATGAGATCATGTGCCTAGGGAGAGTCCACGGTATGTAGGACTAATGACCACTTACCACAGGGTCCAAGTTGGATGGCGGCCCGCAGGCGATTCTGCATCGGTTGTAAGCCGAAAAGGAGATTATGATGAAAGAGGGGAGGTGTAGATGAAGTGGAGTGTGTTGGTTGAATGACAAAGGGCAACGGGATTACCCCGAAAAAATCCTCTGAAAAGTCTCCTTTGTCTACCACAAGTTCCATCATGATCTAACTAGGATCGATTTCGGGTCGCCTTGATGGAAGACCAGAGGGCTAGCATGAACCAGACTCTCCGTTGGAATAATGATGATAAAATGACAACAGTAATGCTAAACAAACCGTACACTATCAAGTAGCTACAGAGCCCAAATGAGACAAAGTTATTAGGAACCGCAATTAAAAATATATACTGGGTGATTCAAAAGGTTGTATTTAAACTGAGGACGCTTATGAAAAGGATCAAAATATACATTTTTCGATAAGATCCTGTTGTCTCCGAAGTAATTCTCAGTCAATATGTGCCCGAAATATCAGTATCAACTTGCGGATATAATCATATTCTGTACCTTATCTCCAGCCACCACGTTTGAATGAGGAGACTTACAACAACTTGTCCGGAGATGTCAGAAAACGTGTCTCTTATCGTGCGTCAGCTGGACTTTCTAGATCTCGCATATATCCCGGTCGTTGAATCGAAAGAGGAGGTCCGATTGAATGGCCAGCACGCTTCTCTAATTTGGTGCCTCTTGCTTGATTATTTCTTTTGGGAACATAACAAAGTCTGGTTTATAAAACATCGGTGTAAGGCTCAGAAACACTTTTAGCCAAGATACTTGCTGCATTTGATGTGGTTCAGGAGGTGCCAGAGATTTTTGGAAGAGTTTCCTTGCCTGCACTGAATGTGGTGGTCATCAGTTTGAACAACTTTCGGTGTAATACTAATTTTATTAATTGTTAAGTTCATGTAATATTTGTCTACTTAAATATTTGCATAAATTACTATTATGTCATTGGTATGTTATCCATCATGTAGTTCCTGGTATTTACAGGCTTAAACTGACTCAAATTTACTTTCTACAACATGAGTTTCTATTTTAAAATTGTTATATTCCGACTCCTGTAAGCTCCTTCAGTCAGAGCACAGTTCTTTGAATAATCCTATATATCTAACATTTGCTTTAATTTCACCAAAGATTTCTTCCTAATCATCAGTTTCAACAATTATGTTTGAGGTTTATTGCAGTGACAACGATGATAATTAACATCAGTAAAATGTTAAATTAACCGGGCATCGTCAATCAACCACACAGTCCAAATGGGCCACAGCTATATTAGAACTGCAATTTATAAAAGCAGTGTGAAATTACAGACATTTTCAAAAATGTTCATCGTCATTACCTTATCATCACAATTCGACTTCTCAACTTAGGTATGAAAGGTTTGTTTCGCAATATTCAACAGAAGTCAATAAATATTGCAAAGTTTGAAAAAAAATCAAGAACTTATAAAAAAAAAACAGGAAGTTACAATAATTTATTCAGTCGTCTCTGCATCCAGAATTATAAGCTAAAAAAGTTACAGACACACACGAAATAATTAGTATTCTAGACACATGGTACAAGTAAAGGGAATATTAAGCTGACTAGGTAAATAAATGAATTAACATTTTACGCCTTAATCTTATGTTATGAGAGATGTTTGAAAAGTTCATAGCCTGACATAAGAATTAAACTAGGAGTATTCTGAAACAATCTTTATTTCTCACAATGTACACAGATTCCTCAAGGTCTGCAAAAAAAAAAAAAAAAAAAAAAAAACTTCTGCTGAATGTTGATGCTATAACCTCTTCATTTGTCAAAAATTTCTTCCCAGCCAAGTGAGTTTTGAGCTTTGGGAAAAGAAAGAAGTCTGTCTGAGTGTGCGAGATCTGATGAGCAGGAGGAGGGGTGCGACAATAATTCGAACCGTAGTTCGTGTAGTTAGCAACCGCGATTGCAGGCGTGTGAGTAGGTGCATTGTCGTGATGAAACAACACTTTCTTCTTGGTCATACCCGGCCTCTTCTCGCAAATTTTCCCTTTCAGTTGCACGGACGCCATGACTTTCCCAGCCGATTGAACACCTTTTGCTTTTTTGGAGGCGGAGAATCACCGTACTTGCATTTTTCGACTGCTATTTTCTATCTGGTATGTAGTAGTGAATCCAGGTTTCATCAGTGGTCACAAACTACCTAAAAATCATAGTATGTTTCTCGAATCGACTCAGACAATCTCTCGAAATTTGACATCGGACGTGCTTTTGTTCCGGCGTTAACAAACGCGGAACCCACTTTGTGGAGACTTTGGACATGCTCAAGATATTGACTAAGATGTGGCACACCCGTTCAGTTGAGATATACATAACCTCGCTAATTTCCTACACTTTCAGTCTACCGTCATTAAACATCAACCACATCGTTGATTTTTTTCTACAAGTTATTTTGAACGAGAAATAAATCAAATATCTCAGGAATTCAAACGTTCAGCCGGATTAAACCGTAATAGAAAGATGAAATATCCGGTCTGTAAGCTGGTTACACATCAATCATAATGTTTATATTCTGTATAAAATAACAGAAAAAATAAAATTAAACAAAACTGAAAAAGAAATGAGCAAATTTACATTGACATAAACTCAATTGAATTTTCCCTCAGTTTGGATATGTCCGACTCTGCACACTGAAAACTTGCAATAGTGGAGGTGTTCCCCGCTTTCTCCTCTTATACTTCCCACTTCTACCTTCCCCTTTGCTTACCTTAGTTATTTAACGACTCTGTGTCATCTACAGTTAACTAGTGTCAATGAAATTAGTGGTAACGAGATAGTATTTGGCGAGATGAGACCGAGAATTCGCCAGACATTACCTAACATTCGCCTTACGTTTGGGAAAAACTTCGGAAAACGCCCAACCTGGTAATAAAAAAGCGGAAATCGAACCCACACCCGAGCGTAATCCAGATCAGCAGGCAAACACAGTACCATCTGAGCTACGCCGGCGGCTCCTTTGCTGTGTTTTACGGGTTTATTCTATATGACGTCATCATTGCCGATGACTCTATAATTTCGGCGGATCTCGTATCAATCATAATATACTGTCCTGATTTCTTCCCGCACATTATTATTGGGAAAGAATATTAAAACATATTATTGTAGCCTACATAAATTATATGAAATATCTTATTTATGGGAGGAAATAATCAAACTTTAACATAATTATAATTCAAGTTTCTTCGTCAAGTATTTTATGTGCACTGACTAGAAAGTTATTGCAGTACGCAGTGACTCAGTAGGGATTTAATTCAAAGCAAAATTCCAAATGTGCGGCAAAACTTCAGTGTAAGCAGGAGCACTCGTACTGCAAGATGCTTTTCTCTCAATATAGGTTAAAATTGTACAGAATGTATTTTCGTCTTCTAAATTTATACAAAAACTTTCACTTCTACATCAAGAACTATCTCTAAAAATAAATTCTCCTTTCTACTTTATAATCTAGGCCTACAGTCCATCGGGTTTGAAATCGTACATGTTTCTGATTAAAAATGTGTGAAGAATTAGGATTCATTTACACAATTTACAGAAAAAGAAAAGAATGTAACAAGAAATTTCAGATTCAATTAATTGCGTCGCTACGTCTTTATTTCCTTTTTCAGTTATTATTTTATTAATGTTACATTATATTTCATTTTAATGAGAGAATTATGAGGGTTATAGAGGAAGTAACACACGTTACAAACCTATCCAAACTTATCGCCAATATTTTATGTTAAAATAAATAAATTCTTCTTCTTTATCATCAACCTCATCAACATCCTTTTCTGTATATTATTTAATGTACCGAAGTACATATGTTGTTTCCATGCAGATATTCTGCGTCATCGTACGATGGAAGAAAAATTCTCTCCGGCACCGGGATTTGAACCCGGGTTTTCAGCTCTACGTGTTGATGCTTTATCCACTAAGCCACACCGGATTCCCATCCCGGTGTCGGATCGAATCGTCTCAGTTTAAGTTCCACCTCTTGGGTTCCCTCTAGTGGCCTGCCCTTTGCACTACGTCATAGATATCTAAGAACGTAGGACATTGTCCACATATGTGCGGAGGTGCACTCGTTATGAGTGACTGATTGGCCGGGATCCGACGGAATAAGCACCGTCTTAAATCACAAAGTGATTTAGATTACGCATATCACATATATTATTTAATGTACCGAAGTACACTTAGCGGTAAAAAGAATGGGCCGGCCGACAATTTCTAAGTTTCAGAGACTGACATTGCGCATGCTCGTCTCGTCAACGCTGTAGTTCACTAGGTAACACATAATTAAATCATTTAAATTTGCTGTGCTTTGTTTAAGAGGCTAAAATATGTAATAAAATCGAATGGCGGGTTGATTCTAGATACATCAGGGCCCTTGAAGAGTGAAATAATAATAAAATTGATAAATACAAAATCAACCGGAGCGAATATGAACAGGAAAACCATGTACTATGCCGAACTGATATAAACAGTTACAGTAGCGTAAGTTGTTACGGCATTGGTATATTGAACAAGTTAGTAGTAGTAGTAGTAGCTCAAGGTTCGAATCTCCCCCGATCTTCATTTTTTTTATTACAAAATTGCCATTATATGTGTCTCGCAAAGCTATAATTATGTGGCGATATCTCTTAGAATATGCCCAAATTCTAATTAATAATAAACCTCCCTCACTCTTTCAAGCAATACTGCTATCTGTTAATATAACGTTCTGTCTCGTCATTACGTTTGAAGATGGCACAGAAACAATAACTCATTGCCCTGGTTCGCATAGGTTATTCTGCGTATGCTACTCTCCGACAGGACTTCGATTGGAGAAATGTCATTTTCTCCGACGAGGTAATTGTCTCCAATAGCAATGATAGTACTGCCCTAGTTTATTGTATGAATGACCACCGATACGCTTCGCGTGTTGGGTGTGGAGCAGGACTTCTGGAACGCATCCACGGTCTGTTAACGGCAGAGGTCTACGAACACATTTTGGCAAATGTAATGATCCCTTCCGCCCGAAAACGATATCCAGAAGGAACACTTTTCTTCCAGCAGGATAATCATCCGATACACACGGCCAACCGATTCAAAGATGGTTTACGAGGAGGCGTGATGTCGACCCAGTCGACCGGGCTCCAAATTCACCAGATATAAATCCGTTTCAAAATTTGTGGGCTGCAGTCAAAAGGATCCTGCAGAACAACCACCCGTTCGGACACCTGAAGAATTGTGGGACAGAGTTCTAGATGCGTCGGAGAAGATGGCCAAGAATTTAGACCTGTTCCATAATCTTGTGGACTCCATGTCGCGCAGAATGAGGGCAGATGTTGACGCAGGTGGTTTGTGAACGAGATACTAGTCCCCACCACAGCCTTGTTTTGTTAATATATTAACAAATTGTTTGTTTTTGTTAATTTAATTATTTATTTGTGTTTGATATGCGTCCGTTTTTTAGAATGTGAAACAAGTATTTTTGTTATGCAGACCACGTCTCACCTATTAATAGCCCACAGGTGATGGGCAATAATATTTTTAAAAGGCAGGCATAACGAAGTTTGTTAACAAATACCATTTCACATTTAAACTAATAAATTAAGTAAAAGTTAAAATAAAAAAATAATAATTTTACCGTACCAGGAGGCGAACTCACAACCTCTGGCACGGATGTCAGACTTCTTACCACTGGGCCACACACTGCTCGTAAGGTTTATTACATTATAGACGGACGACTTTCAATGAAGAGACACCACAGCAATGCCTTGCAGTGGGTTACGTTTACACGAGTGAACCGCGCGATAGGACTTTGCATTTTTATCGACCAAGAGTCGGCCAGTTATTTTTGCCGCTAAGTGTACATATGATGTTTCCATGCAGATATTCTGCGTCATCGTACGATGAAAGAGTAATGAAACGGAGAAAAATTCTCTCCGGCACCGGGATTTGAACCCGGGTTTTCAGCTCTACGTGCTGATGCTTTATCTTTTTCTGTGTTGGGCCTAGTGATCCGTTACGGTCTCCTTCCTTCTTTTGTGTGGTCTTCCCAGAGATCTTGCCCCACAGGAAAGTAAGGAAGAATTTACAGTGCTATCCTGCATCTGTCCATTCTGTGAATGTTGAAGCTGACTTTGTAATGCTTCTTTCTAACATTCTATTAAACAGTTATGATGTTGTCACAGTTACAATTTTTAAGTTTACAGATAAATTATAATTTATGATAATTATCATTAGTTGATATGCATGTAATGTTATTAAATCTTGTAGAAGTGTTTTTGCATTGCCTACGTTCTTTGATGTTCTTTGTCACTTTTTTGGACTCGCTTATTTGCTCGCATGCTTTTCCTTTAGTTACATTTTTGATTAGCGGCTGTTTCGGCCCCACATTTTTGGTAAACAAACAAATAGGTAACAGATATATGGGTACCTGACACTTGGCAACGCTTTTTCGGTCATTGGTATCTTTGGGTCACTGCATATTGGTAATGATTTTTTGGGTAATTGTGGCATATTGGTACCTACTTCGGTCACTATACCCTCAAAATATAATGAAATGGAAGGAATAATTATTTTTATTGTAAGCAATTGCATGGTAGGAGGTAGTATTCAGTTTCTTTCTCTTCACTACCACTATCGACGCTCACTGGGGTTGATCTTCAGTTTGTAGGCCAGTGCCCTTAAATAAACATCCAACTATCCTCTGGTCTTGTAGTCCTAGTATCTTCCACAATGGACAAGTTTTGCTCCTGGTTCTCGATGTATGTTTTGTTCAGGAGAGGCCTTACGTTTCTTTGCAAATACTTTTTTCCGTTGCTAGGAAATGATTTTACTTCTACTCAGAAATTTTATTGCATTTTGCAAATTGTATTTCCCGTTGCTAGTGCTAGGAAATGTAATTTAAATTAAATTTATTTAAAAAATAATGACCAAGCAACATGACTGAATCAAAGCAATGACAAAAATGATAAAGTGACCGAAGTGCTGTACCAAAAACATTCGTGGTACGGAAATGGCCTATTACCGAAAATGCTGTACCAAAAATTTCGTGGGGCCGAAATGTCTTATTTATCTAAATGGCCTAGTACAAAAAATGAAAAGTGACCCAAAAAGATGGGCCGAAACAGCCCGAAACAACATTTTTACGCTTGCGGTAAGCAGACAATCATGTATTCTGTTCGCAACATTGTTGGCTTCCATCACAAAAGCAATACTGGCTGATGTCTTCTATTTTTACAATAGTCCTCTTGTATGATATGGATCCTTCGTATACTTTTATTTGTTCAGAAGATTACATGACGTCACTATCTCCTGTTACATAGTCCGGCAGCACTACTGCTGTTGATATGCTGTTATCTTATAATTACGCCACTGCTTCTTGTTAAACATAAAATGTGACATTTTTTCCGTTTATATCGCCAATAAACACGTAGTTAAGTTAAAAATACACACTGAATTTTTCAAATATCAAACACTCAAAACGAAATTCAGAACTCTGGTAGGAGAAAAAGAGCTTTAATAACATATCAGTTGATTCAATTCTGCAACAACTTAACTATTATTGGTATCAAGAATTAAGGTATTCTTTCAGTTTCGTAAAAATGTTTGAAACTTACATTTCGTGTTCATGCGTTATATGCAAATTTTGAGACGTATAACGAATAACCTACAGTGATAAGAATAACTGTTTCTAACGCTTTTCAACTGCTGACTATTCAGAGAGGGTGAAATCACTGATGAAATATAGGTCAACTGCGTGTTACAAGATTTAGTGAGCGGGACTCGTGCTTCGATTGCACTCGGGCGAGGGTTCCAGTTCCGTTTTGGTTGATTAATTTGTTGGGTTATCAGCTAGGTTTTTCCTATCTGTACCTAAACTAGGGCGAATCCTCGGACTCATGTCGCTAACACCAATTCCACAGACGCTAGAAAATCCCATAGTTGATACAGCGACATAAAATAAGTGACTCAAAAGTGTACTAAATCTTTTAAAACCATAAGGTCTGCCAGAAGTCAAACACCAGTCACTTTTACAAGACATTAGCTAAATACGTAAGGTATGGCGAGGCTACAGAAGAAAATAAGATAAACGAAATTACTCTTAGGAAGGACAGTCTTCTGTCCATCTCAAATTTCATAGGACCTCGCGGAAATCGACTCTGTCCAATTATTGGTTGCTGATATGTAGGGCTGGTTTTTTATGACCTAAAAATCTCCAAAATATGCAGTATAAAATACGTACTTATGACCTAATAATTCCAGAAATATGCACTATAACATAAAAATATGACCTAACAATATTATAATTAGGTAATAATTTCAGTTGTACAATAAATTAGTAAATCAGTTTATGACAATGAACTATTTATTTAAGAATAAAATGCACATGAGAAGCAAGCTAAAGTATGGAATTTGATATTGTAATACGCTTTTTATTTTATTAAAATTGTCAGTAGTTGGCGTATTCTATTATTTTTTTCGCATGCTTCTTTTAGTTCAGTTTATGAGTCCTGAGTTGCAATGTACAATGAATACCTTGTGCAAATGTTCAAATAAAAAAGATTTTATATTGTCAGCCAACAAAGCCTTGTACTTCAAAAAACTTCTTTCTACATCAACTGAAACAAGAGGGTCATATTTAAAATGGGCAATTTCATTTGAATCTAATTCTGAGTCATTAAGAGAAAAATTTTCACCCGACAAAATCATTGAAATGGAACACAATGTATGATACCCTTTGTTTTTTTTTTTTGTAACACCTTTTCCATTTTCTTTGACACTTCTTACCCCACTTTACCACAAACAACAACAAAGTTATTCACAGTTTTTCTCACTAGTTCTATCCGCTTCACTAGTGGCACTTCTGATTGTCCAAAGCAGTTACAGCAGCAGGAAGTAACCCAAAATGGGATTTGATATATGAAAATTGGCCTGAAATATCGGAATTGGACAATTTTTGGGTTAGTCTAATTGAAGTGGCTTCCCTATTGTCAAACGAATCAATGATGTTTTTCACAACCTTGAAATTCTGGCAGTAATAGCTAGTTGTAGGCATCAATCCAGGATCTCATTTTGTCAAAATGGGAGAAGGCGTCAAGGAAATGTCTGGAGCTACCAACTTAAATGATGCAACACGTGAAGGGGCTTTCAAGAAGATCTTTTTGACACATCCAATTAATTTGTCAACTTCACTGAATTGACTACGAATCTCTTCTGTGATTCTGTGTAAGACGTGAGCCAAACAAGTCACATGCACCATTTTACTATTTAGGCCTAATGCTTTGAGTAAATCTGCAGCTTTCACCACATAAGTCGCAGCATCCGTTACAAAGAGAAATACATTGTCATGCTGAACGCCTTCGGGCCATATGACACCCATAGACCTGTCGAACAGTTCACTAATAGTGGAAAAAGTGACTTTTTCTAAATGTTCACAGTTTATTAAAAAAGTTTCACTTGGACCATTTTCTTCCAAAGTTCCCACAATAACATTTGCAATGTATCTTTCCTTAGAGTCTGTAGTTTCATCAACTGAAACCCATTTTTTTTATTTGCAACCCGTTGTCTGATCTATTACATAGTTTTTTCGTAGCTTCGGCTGATGTAGTCCTTCCTTATCGTGGAAGAAACAGGAAGAGATTTGTCTGTGTGTTTTTCCAAGAATTCACGAAGTTCTGGATGATCCAGTTTACTTAGGGGAATGTCGGCATAAAGGAAGGCTGTACAAAGTTCTTCACAGAATGGTGAATAAGATTGGTGGGATTCCCCTAGGAGCATCGGCTGTAGTGTTTTTTCCATTTTCAATTCGCTGTACATCACGTTTGTGTTTTTCTGTCCTCACATGTTGTTCAGCGTTAAATGTTTTCTCCGCGGTTACTTTTATGTCGCACAGTTTACAATACATTATATTTCCTTCACTCGAAAACACTTTTTCACCATATCGAGACACTAACCGTTTTCATTTTACTTGAATACTTTGCTTCGCTTTTGGATTTTCCCTTGAACTATACTACACACACTTCCGACTTCAACGAGATTCAATAACTCAATGAGACCCTTGTCTGCAGTCCGGTACCCAGATTATAAAGACAGGCTCAGTAGCTACCTGCTTGTCGTGAAACAATAGGTCTACACAAATATTTGTTGACTGGCACGTAAGGGTAAGTCCATATTGTGAATTTAAACGAAAGAGGGAAAGGAGGAAACAAAATGGGATATGTAATTCTGAGAAATGTAACATTTCAAATGAACATTGAAGAAAGAAATTGTATGAGAAAAGTTCTTTACTTCTTGAGAGAGTGAAAATATGCCGTATGTGACCATTAAATTACCAAAATATGTTCTGTCGCATAGATATGGTTAAATATGCATAAATATGACTTAACAAAGTACTTTAAATCAATTAGTTTCTTCATAACAAGCATTTATATATATTTAAGGAACATATCAGTCTTACCAAAATATATGTGCTACATCATAAAATATTTAGCCCTACTGATAAACCGTCGGCTAATTAAACAAGAGCTTGTCACGATGATGATCATGATGATGATGATGATGATGATGAATACAATTTGAATATGATTATAGTGACCATGTTAATGAAGGCGATAATAGTGGGGGCGACGAGAACTGGATTGTGGTGGTGATGATAAGAACGATGACGATGACGATGACGATGACGTTGACAACTTTGACGATGATGATGACTATGACGACGATGTCATCGATTGCAATTATTACGATGATGAATTAATGAATATACAGGTTAAGGATTGTGTATTGTTCTTGATAGGCCTATAGAGGCCGAAAGTAAATTCAACCGACAAACTGTATTGACCGACAGGAAACATCATTTGAAATATTTCGAAGTAGTAAAGTACATGCCGGAAACCCTTTGTTTTTTAGCAATAGGGCGCAGAAGTGTCCAGGGTAGAATCGGATGATAAAATTACTTCCTATAGGACATAGGCGCTCACATTGTAGGCTTATCTCAACTCAGATCACAACGTACGGCACTCTGTTTACAAATCGACTCCACAAATAGTGCAATGGCGTGGAATATCTCGACAGTGATTTTCGTGGTAAATGGATTGGGAGTGGTGGTCCACTATTCTCGCCTGCTAGGTCACTTGATCTAAGCCCGTTAAATTTTTGTTTGTGCGGGGAACGAAGTTTATCGTATTCCAAATGCTTCAGCCGAAAATCTTGTGGTACAGGTCATTACTGCAGCGCATCAGTTGAGAGAAATTCCTAATATGTTTGAGATATGACAAGTGTTGTATTGCATGTTTCCACGTATTCACATATTTTTATGTTCTAGTGATATTTAACTTATTTCATATTTTTGTTTTCATATTTTCCGATAATGGTATATCTATAATGTGATAAGTTGAGCTATATATAATCATAATTTTCCTTTCTGTGTGTGCTTAAAAATATTGTATTCATTGTACGCTTTGTACTACACTATTTTATTATTACTATTAGTATTATTATCATTATTATTACTATTCTTATTTTTATCATTATTATTATTATTATCTATAATTGTCTTATTTTTTATACTTTATACCTTGCATGTCTAATTTATTTTGACCTGCTGTTCACATTTTATAATGCTTTTTTCTTTCTTTCTGTATGTTATATATTATGTCTGATTTCTACTTACTTTTGTTTACATTTTATTATTATTATTATTATTATTATTATTATTATTATTATTATTATTATTATTATTATCTTATTCAGTTTCGTGTGTGAAAAATTGTAGTGTACTTTGTAAATTTGTAGTGTTTTTTGTAATGCAGTGTTAGAGAAGGCCGTATAGCCTTACCTCTGCCAGGTTAAATAAGTCATTATTATTATTATTATTATTATTATTATTATTATTATTATTATTATTATTATTATTATTATTATTATTATAGTCAGACGATCAATAATTATAGGCTGTAGAGTCTGTATCCTATCAGGAGGATCACACTTTGAACGAAATCTGCAGTAATTTGTTTTTGTTAGGAGATTGTGCAATTGCATCCTAGAGCTAAGTTTTGCTTTTTGTATGTACAATTTTAGAGTATTAATTTGATTTTTGTTAAGTAATTATGGCTTCTTAAAGTTATTAATTAGAATTGTGCTACAAGTAAAGTTAAAAGTAAAGTAATAAAGCGTAAGTAGTTTCCAAGTAAAAATAATTAACACTCTGTATCTTGTCAATAATTGGTTTCTGACCATTTCTTTCTTATCTCAAATAGTTTACTTGGATGTTCTCTACAACTCCTGCAAATTTGTCGGTTAGAAGTTAAATTCACACTTAATTATACAGGGTGTTTCCGAGGTGGTGTTACAAACTTTCAGGGATGATGACGAAGGGCACATGCATCGATATGAGATAAGGAACCATGGTCCGGAAATGACCGAGTCGAAAGTTACAAGCAAAAATTGTGTGGAAATGAAATAATTTTATTCCTCTGTACATCTTACACATACCGTATTCATCTGACGTTTACGTTGTCTACTCACAGTATTCCATTCAGTGCGCTGTCTAAGGGATGGGGACAGGAAACTACACTAAAGCAATGCAGATAGCATAATGTGTAACGGACATGGTCGGTCCTGATATGCACATCTGTAGACAGCAGTGTATGTGTACAAGTTGCAGTGTCCAGTCGATCAGTCCTAGTGAAATTGAGGAGTACACGAGAGCGCAATAAGCAGACCTGATTTTCGAATACGGATGAGCCAATGGGAACAGTAGACACGCTCACAGATTGTATCGGTACAAGTACCCCGTAGGAGACATCCGGCCATACCATCTTTCCACGCCTGTTCCAAAGGTTAAGGGAAGAAGAGCACGTGGTACGAAATTACAATTCCATTTCCACACAAATATTTTTGCTTATAACTTTCGACTCAGTCATTTCCGGACCATGGTTCCTTATCTCTAATTGATACATGTGCCCTTCGCCATCATCCCTAAAAGTTTGTAACACCACCTCGGAAACACTCTGTATTTGATGTTTGGTTTCTTTATTGCATTCACATGATGAATTGAGGGAATAGAACAAGTGGGCAGCTTCAAATACTTGGGGTGTACTATAAGCAGTGACGTGAGCTGCTGCCAGGAAGCCAAAAGGAGTATAACAATGATAAAGGAAGCTTTTAATAAAAAAAGGAGCATCTTCTGCCGATCTAGGAAAAAGAACTGGGGAAGAGACTTCTTATAGTGAACTACTTTGTGTGGAATTTGGCATTGTATGGACCAGAAATAATGGACGTTATGACGAAATGAAGGGAAACGACTGGAAACATTTGAAATGTGGATGTGGAGCGTGTGAAATGGACAAAGAGGGTAAGAAATGAAAGAATGGTTGAAGAAAGAATAATGCTGAAACTGATCAGGAACTGAAAAAGGAATTAATTGGGACACTGGCTGAGAATAAACTGCTTATTGAAGGATGCACTGGAAGGAATAGTGAAAGGGAGAAGAAGTTCGGGACAGAGGAAGATATCAGATGATAGACAACATTAAGATATATGGATCATACGCGGAGACTAATAGGAAGATGGAAAACAGGAAATATTGGAGAATTTTGTATTTGGAGTGAAAGAACTGCTCCTAGGTATTACGCTATGAATGAATGATTGATTGAAGATACATTGGTAAAGTTAACGGAAATAACATTAAATTTGTGTAAAGTATTTGCATTAAAATTAGACGAACTTAAAATTAATATCTGATCTTAAGAAAAGTGACATACGTTAAAGTAACGGATATCCACAATGGCTTCAGATATTAAACTAACACTACAATCTAATCGTCTGAAAGGTGGAATACTTCAAGTTGGAATGTCGTCGCTTTATAGTCAGACTATGAATTGTTGGGTACATACGCGCCTGGTGTACATATAAGCACGTGCTCGCGGAAAATATTATTATGGGCTACAGTGAAAGTTGTGATGGTTCCGAAGGCCGTGCTAGTAGTAGTAGTCTTTCAATACGTAAGCTGTAAGTACTTTATATGTTATTACTTTTGGCAAGAGACATAAAAGCATTTTGGCATCGTGCCCAAATAGTTTGCAAATTACATATGACACGTTGAATGCGTACGTATGTGTACGCCTTTTAAATTCAACATGCTTCAGTACGTTTGGGCTTGTTCCAATATCTGATGCTGCGACGCCATCTACAAGGGAGATGAGATAATGAAAACAAGGGAATAAAGATTTGCGAATGCAATTTACAAAAATAGAATGAAATTCTTCACAACGGAAGTGACAGTATATTAATTTCCAAACTAGAGTCAATAACATATTATGTCATATACATTGCAAGGCGGTACTACGGCGCAGAATATCTTTAAACTACTATTATTGTATATTCACTTTAATGTTTACGGTACTACGAAAATAAAGAAACATGTTATACACACATCACACACACGCATACATACATACATACATACATACATACATACATACATACATACATACATACATACATACATACATACACACACACACATACATACTCGTACATCCTAGTGATACTTAAGTGCATACATTTCCAATTTCTCTGTTTATGAAATTACTAGGATCGAAAAATGAACACGTAAATGTATATTGACTACAACACAAAATTCTATGGATCTAAATTTCATATTGTTACGTCACGCTCTTGGTGTACCTTTTTGTGTGTTTGATAATCTATAAAATCGAGCAACATGAGAATTCTGATTTATATACGTCTATTATATGCATTGGTGTTATTGGTACATATATTGAAGTCATAGGACTACATATTATTAAAATATTATTATAGAAATCGTTAGGAATATAGAGAAGAACAACATGCTTATTCTACCAGAAGAAATTTGACATGTCCTTTAACTGAACCTAAATGTTAGACAACCACTGGAATAAATCACAGCCAGAGTTACGAGCTAAGGTTATACAACTCCATTTTAATAATAAATCCTGAGATAGGTTATTTTGATTTTAGTAAATTAAAAAAAAAATAAGCAAATAACTGTGTAACCGAAACGTCTCCTATTTTTTTAACGCCTAATAGTATATAGTACATAAATATTATTGACAACTTGAACATTCAAGATTTTGCAAAAGATACTGCAATTCGTTACTTAACAGATGCATTTAATAATTAGTATTAATATATCTAATTAGTCAATAACTGCAACAGTGCTTTTTCATTCAATATAACATAAATAAAATTGAATGCACATTGAATTAAACACTATTGCGAACACGTAGATAAAATAGTTAAAATCAACTGAAGGGGTGAGAATGAAATACTCCAAAGCCATACTTTTAACAAAAATTGTTTTGTGCGAGTGCATTTCTTACACATATGGTAAAGCTACTAATAAAATATTGTAATACTCAAAAAATGGTATAGGCCTAAGGACTCTAAACCTTTGGAAAATTTGTCTGTGTGACTTAGGAATATTTTTAAAATTTCATTTTAATTGTTAGTTTTTAATAGGCCTATATATAAATGGTGTAAATGCATTCATTAGATTAATGTTTATAATATTATAATTTGTAATTTTGTATTGTATGCGATCATTAACACTTAATCCCAGGACTTTGTAAAACTCTTTTCCAGCGTTATTTAGCTATTTCATCGTTATTAAGACAAAAAAAAAATCGTTGTGTAGACTAAGAATCGAACTCGCACTCTTCTACACAACACGCAGAAGTCTTAGCGTCTAAGCTATTGAAACGACACAAAAGCTTTCCTTTCTGTGCAGAGTGTCGATCTAGTCATGAAGGTCCAATGTCAACTACACGATTTATGTATACATTTATCTATTATTTACGTCATATTACCATTTTTTTCTTCAGTTTTTTAAGTGAATTTCGGAACGATGCTAGTAACAAACAAAATAGCCTGAATTTAAGTAACTCAATATTCGTTATCTTGTGTATCAGTGCTCTGGTCTCCGATCATACGCATTTAGATTTAGGAATATCCAATCGTCTCATTCTTTTCTAGGGAAACTGTACATTTCACTTCACTTACTATATGCAAGACATACTAAAAGTCTAAACTAATCTAACCTGTCACAGATCCGTATATGCTAGGCATAGGTTACTAAAACCCTAAAGTAACCTAACCTAACGTCACAGATTCGTATATGCAAGGCATACAGAAAGCCTAAACTAACCTAATCTAATCTATCACAGATTCGTTTATGTAAGGCATACGGAAAGCTTAACCTAACCTAATCTGTCACAGATTCGTATATGCAAGGCATACGGAAAGCCTAAACTAACCTAACCTTGCTAATCTGTCAGATTCCCACACCACAAAACTTTAGAAAACTACAAGCTTGAAGTTTCAATGTCGTGTGTTATAGAAAAGCTCTGTAAATCTATTTTGAAATTGTTCTCTGAATTTCTATGGTGACGTGTCCATCAGTACATGACATACAGCAGTATCAGCAATTTCTAATGTAAGTGCATTGACCGATTTGACAAAATTGCAACAGTTTGTAAAACGCAACGTCACGTAATAATTTTGTGCGTTATTATGACTCTCTTCAGATAGAGCTCAATTCGACATTGAAAATTTAACAATACGTCTTAGTTTTTTGACAACTTCATTACTTCAAGTATTTACAATATCTACTCTGTTACAATTCTTGTTCTCAACAGAACGTTATTACATAAAACAAAGATGTTTTTAAAATACAGAATGTAATGTGTTTACGAATTTATAGAAGCTATTGAAGTTCACTATTTTATTACATTTATAATATATTTACTTACTCTTTCAAGGAAGTCCTCTTTGCTAGGCACCGGAAAAGAAAAAAAAAATTGCAAAACCACAATAAAATATTCACTCACGGCACTCACTGACAGGAAGTAAGATACTAAGAAACAAGTTCGATACGTAAATACCAACCTAACAACTATACGATAGTAGCTGGGCTTAAAAGGCTGCGATCTTTACATTTTCTAATCCGTAGACCAAAGATATTACAGTTATAGTTTGCACTACGGTAACGATTTCTGAACGTAAGCTACTCGCATCTCAATATGTCTATAAAGTGGAAATATGAATATAACGCTTTTACATAGATTTATTTACTAACATGCTATGCACATACTTTGGTAGGTGCGTTGATAGAACACTGACTTACGATGATTGCATATCCTGGTTCGAATATCGGCGATGGCGGAGTCGTGTATGTGGTGGACAAAGTCAGAATTCCTGAGGATTTAATCGGGGTTCTTCCGTTTGCTCTCCATCATTCTACTGTCACTCTTAATTTCAAATTAATTATTTACCGAGAACGCTGCGGCGTATGTACCTAGTAGACTGCAGTATTACGAATGGTGTAAGCTATATATGACAGTGTAAAGGTAGGTGCTGACTTACAGGAACGGATTCGATAGGCGCGTTCGGATTTTAATTCTTTGCATTATTTTAAATGGAGTATCGCCCACTTGGCCGTATCGCCTGTGTCCGCATGACCGGATTCCGATCAGAATTCTGCCTAGAGAAATCTAAATGGATTTCTGTACGGGACATGATGAAAATAAAGAATGGCATGAATAGGGAACAGATATCTAGTTCCGTACCTATTTTGTTTGTTACGTCCTAGATATTTTAATCAGTTATGTCCACGTTTCTCTCTTCTTATTCTTGTTTCAAAGTCCTGTCATAATAGAAGATAAAGTCCATGCCATACGTGATTTTGCAAATGCATCATTGGTACACTGACATTTGAAGATATCTGATCCGACTAATCGATAGTGATCGATAATTTGTTGGTGTAAATGTGGATTCTTTAGTTATTGCGTCTATGAATAGATGGCGAAGATAAGTTACTGTTGCCAATTGTAGATAAATATTTCCGCATTGTGGAATTCAATTTTTCATCCCACTCAACTGATTGTAAAACACTGGGTTTAGCTGTAAACCGCTGATATTGTCAATTGTGGTAATAATTCATGCTTAATCTACATAATAATTTTCTCCGACATTTTTTTAACTGTCCCAATAATGATGCTACCTATTGAGAACTAGCGGAACTGTTTCAAAGTTTGTCAATTTTTTACATCTTTGGTTTTGACTTCTCTCGTTGTTAGAAAGTTCGCTTACACAATCATAAAATCGTAGGTCGGATACTTTTGAACGTCAGTGTACACCTATATGCATTTTATGTAGTGTTGTCGATCGATCAACATATTTAATCGATTAACGATTTGAATTTAATTAATCGAGCTTTGATCGAATTGAAAAAAGTTGTAATATAACCTACTGTAATACACAATTATTGTTAAATTTAATGTGTGTCCGGTGATAAGCGTAAATATAAAATTTTGTAACGTTATATTACAAAAAAAAAAAATACTATTTAAGTTATTTACTAACATTTATTATGTAGACTTATAATTTGTGTCAATTTCTCCGGGGATTTTTGAGACAAACCCAAATAAAAAAAGGATGAAGACTCACCTAGTTAACACTACTTCAACCATGATTTTAAACATGTGAGTGCATTCACATGTTCCGAATTAAGTGCTGCTCTACGTTTAGTAACACTATTTTCTGCATCACTAAAAATGAAAAAAACTTTTTTTATCGTTCAATTTAAATCCAAACGTTTCACCGAGTCTACCTCTCAAATTTACATATTACATAATGGAGTTTTCACAGAAATCTGATTTTTTTTCTTTAGTAAACTAAGCACACAAGTTTCATCTACAAACTCAATAAAGAAATTGCACACAGTGCAGCGGTCAAAACAGTAGCAGTCGGGTTACAACATTTAAAATTTACATAGAGAAGAAGAGAGTCTCTCTTGCACACACTGTAGCTATGGCTAAGGGATGAGGGGATAATCCCAGCGAAGTATGTATTTCATACTTTAGGAAGACGAGCTGACAACAATGTGGAAGTTTTCTTGGAAAACCGTAAAACTTATTCATTGTGTTTCAACTTTAAATAGAAATAGACTAGGTCACTGTTCTCATATCTCCATCTCTTTCTGAAGTGTTTGTGCAAAGATTTGCCTTATGCTACCTGCTTTACAGTTACAAAATAACGGTACTATTGTGTTTTGAAGTAAGTAAGTTCTGAGAGACGAATATTGTCGGCATTTTTAGTCTGAGCTTGCATTAACAAAATAATAATTAATATCAAGTACACCCGATTAATTTTAATCGACTCGATTGAGTATTTTTGATCTATTAATCTTACAACAGAAATTGATTGATTAATCGATTAAATCCCACAACACTAATTTTATGTTTGTATTGTTTGTATGCTTATACATTGCAATTACATCTATAATCTTATAACTTACCTGAGGAAATTAATTTTATCTATGTAGAAAGAAAGTGAATAAGTTATATTGTTTTACACTTTTAAAATACTTTTTCGTAACAGGGCTCCGTAGATTTATTTATTCCAGTAACTAAGGAGCGATTGCTGGTTTCCTTACTGATGTACCACAATGCTTGTAAAAGAACAAGTTTTATTTCCCACAATATGAATTTTGGTGGGTAAGAGTATTAAAAAAAAATTACAATGCTAAAAGTAACAGATTTTGAGGCAATTTAAATCACTTCTTGTTCTCTCTCCAGAACGGCTGTCGATATGTAAAGATTCCGAGGTAATTCTTACAAATTATTAATTCCTAAATTTCTGCCTTAAGGAGTCTTAGATTGGAGACACAATTCAGAATATTTTTTTAACCATTTTTCGGACAAGTATTCTCTATACAGCCTTACTTGACAGTAATTGTTATTTAAGAAAGCGATTGAAGAGACAAATTCTTACATCCGATTTCAAGTGAAAAGGAAATTTTGCATTTTCATTTCCCAATATTCTAAAGATCATTACATTCTATGCATATAATTCTCCTACAAATTGAACCGAAGACAATGAATATTAACAATAATTTAAATTAGAACTGGCTGACCATATACAAACGGACTTCATATTATCAACTGCTACAATGTGCGGAAAAATGCGTATCTTCGGGAAAATATCTAAATCGATTGTTTGCAATATCACCATAGTCTAGTATTTACAGTCACGAAGCTCAATACGTAGGGAATATGCATCCATAGATAATTACTAACCACTAGGATCGCTACTATCGCCTCATTACAGACAATGCGAAATGGTACTGGCACAGTCTATTGTTCGTAGTACCCTCAACAACTCAAGCTTCGTGACTGTATATACTAGACTGTGATATCACTATATATTTACTAAGCTATACTTCAATTATAGAAAATGACAGCAACTTAAATTAAAACCTCTTCTTCTGATCTTTATTTACTAATTAATTCTTTAACTTTCTTTCATAAGAACAAGAAAAATTTCAACATATATTGCCATAATAAATAATACGAGAAGGAACATAATTATTATTTCATTTCACAGAATCCAAAAGTTTAACGGAAACATGCTTCAACTATGGTTTAAAACTACATAACAAATTAATTTCTCAATACCCTGCTTTAGTTAACATAAGTACGATTAAATTTAAACTTGAAATTAAAGAAATTATTAAGGAAACTTAACATAGGGTCTGATACTTAATTGCTAAATATTAGTCTTATATACTTGTGAATATTGGTTATAAACTATTTCAATTGTAACTGCTTTTTATCATCTAGGCACTTGTTTCTGTAATCTGTGCTATTTTATTGCTTATATTAATTGTTTACTTTGTCTTTTTCTTCTTTCTGCTTATCTACAGTTCACTTTTGAACTCTCGACCTCGAACGTTTGCTTATACGGGGGGTAAATTCATTTAATTTATATTTCTGTTTTGTTTTAATATTTGACATGTTAATTCTTGTTTGATTATGTAATAGTTTTTAATGTATTTTTGTTTCTATTATATATAATATGTATTTCTGTGCTTCCTGATTTTAATATATAAATATAAATAATTGATTAAAGCTAAGAACACAAGCAAACGAAACAAAAATGTCAGTTTCCTGGCATAAAATTTTCGGCATCCTTAGAATGTAACGTCAGTACAGGAATTAAGGTAGGTAATCAAAATACGATAAGTAATAAAATTTTCTGTAAAAAATATCAACTCTCTTTTTTCCGATGTAATGTGCTTAACGTAATTCGCCCAAACTCTCTCTCTAGAAGGGACGCGCCATAATTTTAGAGTCTTTGTACCGTATGTCGAAGCGTTGGTCTTGATGGAACATGGAAGATGATTACAGAGAATAACGAATATAATTACAAAACCTCTTACAGTTACTGAAATTAAAATACTACAAATCCCATAAACATTTTGTTTTGAAATGTAATAGAGACATCTACACCTTCTTTTCAAAATACTTGTAATAAATCTTTTGCTATGATCTACGAAGATGGAACTTCAAGTGATGGAAGATTCTTGAGAGTGAAACCATAAACCATAATGTCAGAACCGTGGAGTAAATTTAAGGCGATTGGGTTTTGGTGTTAAAGTTATTCCACATTCTCCTTCGAGGTCCAAATCGACGCCTTCTTCCTTCGGAGACACCCTGAATTTATGGATAATGGCCGCTCCAAATAGAAACAACAGCATGTGAGCCATCTCTTCTCCAACACACATCCTCTTACCTGTTTTAAGAAGGAAACAAATAAAAAGAATTAATAACGATATTAGTCAAACACAATACGATGAATTTCCTCAAAATAACTCAAAATTTTCTGATGCAGCCCATTGCATTTAACCCTGAAGATGAGGAAGATGACATCCTCGAAACGTCGGTGGATCACCAACTTATGACCTGGCTGGAAGCCCGAAAAAATTTTGAGTTATCACGTCGCCAGGAAAGCTTCAGTAGTTATTCCTCAAAATAGTTTTAAACATGATTCAAACCGAAAGTTCTTAATGTAAAGTAGAATGTTTAATATGTTTTGAATTATTTACTATGCTTAAATCACATACAGCTTTTGAAGACGTGGATATTTTAAAACTTCAGCATTCGGCAGCTATCGACTGCGGGTTATATAACGGACGTAATGTCTAATGCAAATTTTCAGTTTGCGTGAAAAGAAAGTTCGTAAGTTCTATATAATTTCCAGATGAACGTTCATTATTTGGAAATGTGATATAATGTATTGGCTCAGATAGAATCCAGGCATCGTAGCAGTGGTGGTGGTGGTGTTATCAACAGTAATATCACTAAAGGTTTT
This sequence comes from Periplaneta americana, assembly GCF_040183065.1. NCBI lineage: Eukaryota > Metazoa > Arthropoda > Insecta > Blattodea > Blattidae > Periplaneta > Periplaneta americana. Next base: position 139,139,245 of record NC_091117.1, on the reverse strand, counting down.
GATTTATCTAGAGAAAATCAAAACTCGAGTGGGATTTAATTGACTGTTACACGATTAGAAGAAAGTATATAAAGATTAGAAGAAATAAAGTACTCTAACACAATAAAATATCAATTGACTTACCAAAACGTTTGAACGAAGTCGCCATTTTCAGTTGACTACTTATATGCGGTAAACAAATAACGATCGCAAAGCACGTTTTACAGTACCGTAAAGAATTTGCAGTTTAAATTTTGGAAAACAAAGAAACAAATGCTAGGGAGGTGATAAAAATAGAAGAAAGTATATAAATATTAGAAGAAATAAAGTACTCTAATATAATAAAATAGATATTGACTTACTAAAATTCTATTTCACTAATGTTACCATCACCAAAACGTTTGAACGGAGCCGCAATTTTCAGTCGACTATCTATGCGGGAAAGAAATGACAATCGCAAAGCATGTTTTATAGTATCGTAAAGAATTTGCAGTTTGAAATGTTTGTAAAGAAAGAAACAAATGCTAGGGAAGTGATAAAAACAAACAGGTGCTAGGGAAGTGATAAAAATAAACAAATGTTAGGGAAGTGATAAAATTGTAGCGATAAGCAGCTATGACTGGTTGAAAGACGTCCTTTCGTACCGTTTTATTAGTCAAAAGTAGTATGACGTAGTAAAAGTGTAATAGTCAGTAAAATATCGAGGGGAAATTACGCGAGAACTTCAAAATATCGAGAATAGTTATAAATAACATCAACAATGTTTAATAATCCTCTGGTAGAGGTTCTGGCTGGTATGTACATCTATTATCAGGCAGTACGGTGAACTGTATAGTCGTTGGTACCGTTAAGACATTTTCAATAAGTTTTTATTCGTTATCCTCATTAATTGATATCATTTTTTCACTTTATTTATTGGAATATATAGGAAATAGTTCAGGGATTATAATGATAGGTTTGAAATCTTTTTCATTAAAAATATTGAATTTATTAAACATGTCGGAACACAAAATTTGAAAAAATTGCAGTGATTGGCACCGACATACAGTATATAGTTATTGGCAGTACAGTTATTGGCATAGATAACCTAACCTAATCTTAATCTTCAGATATATGTCAATTGTCAGGTTTGGGACTTATAAATAGAATGATAGTGACTAGTAGAGTGAAACAAATATTCCCTATATATCTGTAAGTACACAGGTCAAGAGTTGGAGGTGGGATTGTGTTCAACAGGATCTGGGAAGATTTGGAATTAGAAGATGGGAGGAGATGTCAGAGGAGAAAAATAAATGAAGGAGAACTACAGAGAAGGAGAGACCCACCACGGGCTGTAGTGCTGCGAAAGAAAGTTATTTACAGTACGTTTTTCCTTACGCTATGGGACAACGATGAACGCAACTGTTTCTTATAATATGTTGTTTGCTAAATATATACAATGATGTGAAAGTTGTTTCCAATGCAGAGTTTATAAATATTCCTTCCCTATTTTACAATAGTGGTAGTATTGGCAGTAGTAGTAAATTTGAATATTTCTTATTTCCTCAGCGTTATTTGACCAACCTGTCTGGAATGGAATAAAGAACTCTGGTTTGTTAAAATTTCCGTCTTCACTCAAAAATCTCTCCGCTTTGAAGGTTTCCGGATCTTGCCATAGAAGAGGACTCATATGCACAGCCCATTGCAACGGGACAATCATGGTCCCTTTTGGTATGTGGTAATTTCCCAAAGTAGTGTCCTGTAACAAAACAAAACGACAAATAAACAAAATAATAAATCAGCATTTGGTAGAAATAAATATTGTAAGATTGGCATGGTCAATCCGTAACTTCCCGTCTATAAGGTGATAGGTTATTACCACAGTCTACTATATACAGTCACGAAGCTCTATACGTAGTAAATATGCATACATGGATAGTTGCTAACCACTAGGATCGCTAATATCGCCTCATTACAGACAATGCGAAATAGTACCGGCACAGTCTATTGTTCCTAGCACCTTCAAAACTCAAGCTTCGTGACTGTATACACTAGACTGCGTTATTACCATAACAACCCAACTGGCAAGCTGAAGAGATCACTACGCCCTAGAGCAGCGTTTCTCAACCGCCGGGCCGCGTCCCGGTACCGGGTTTTGGCATCAATTATACCAGGCCGCGAGATATTCTCCTGGAATTTGACATTTTACTCTTCTAAGCATTTTTGACGAAAGCATATTTTATAGTGGAAATATTCTTGTGAGAATAATCTTCATGATTGTGTCGAAAAATGTAGGTCCAGCCCTTCTCTGAACTCTAAATTATAAAATGTGTCTAAATGTGAGTGATCAAGCCACTTATTTTTTAATGATCGGCCATTTTTCGGATGTAGACATTTTTCAACATTCGGGAAAGGGAACACCGCTGTTTATGACCGGTCATAAAAATTGCCGATTACAACAAGGCGGCGAATCCTCTGTTCTCTTTTCTTATTGGGTTATTTTACGACGCTGTATCAACATCTCAGGTTATTTAGCGTCTGAATGATATGAAGGCGACAATGCCGGTGAAATGAGTCCAGGGTCCAACACCGAAAGTTACCCAGCATTTGCTCGTATTGGGTTGAGGGAAAACCCCGAAAAAAACCTCAACCAGATAACTTGCCCCGACCGGGATTCGAACCCGGGCCACCTGGTTTCGCGGTCAGACGCGCTGACCGTTACTCCACAGGTGTGGACTCCTCTGTTTTCAAAACTGAACGAAATAACATGTGTGTTGCAGATATCAGTGACCATTTAGCTAAGAAATATAAACAATTTTTTTTTCACTTAAATTGAAAATTAAGGCAGTTTTTATCCGGTTCTCGATACTGAATAACTGGTTCACAATAAACCGGGAACGAAAACTACAATGAGATCGAGAACGGAAATAATGTTAAAATAAGTGTATTTAAATGTGAGCATTCAAAATAGTTAATTGTAAATGCTCACATTTAAATACATTCATTTCAACATTATTTCCGTTCTCGTTGTAGTTTCCGTTCCCGGTTTATTGTGAACCAGCCTTTATACTGACTACTGCCACGGGCTGCATGAGTACCTCTGCGCTAGACGTTCAAACTTCACGCTCTCAATACCTGCCACGAAAGGCTTGGCTATGCTTCTATTCTACGAGTATACTCCTGAAAATATCTATACTTGATGTACTCTTACCAATAATTCTAAATACATTTACCAGCGTTATCAATTGCAGAAGGAAAGAAATAAAAATTTTCGTTAATAAATGATATCTTAGGTCTCGTGATAATGGAGAAAAATATTTTACGCCTTTTGTAGGACCGATTTCTACAAAAGCCTACATTTGTAAATCTTGGGGAATGGCTATAACGATTTTCTGCGGTGTTGGCAACAAATATCAATCATCATCCCGTGCGACTGTAAGGAAATTTATATTAAACTATTTTATATATGTTAAACAAAAGCAGACGCGAAGGTTGGATGTTCATAACCTGCATAAATTCTACAACCACATAAAACAAAAGACAGGTATAATCACCTCTAGCTCGCCTCATTTCAGAAATTTTATCACACTTTAAAATAAACATTCCTGGTCGGGTTTGAACTTGAAAACATCGGATGTAATGGAAAGCGTTTTCGATCACCGACTTGGCGATTCGAATTACCAATCTGTAACTTCTTTTGAAACCTTCGTTTAATATTATTTGTCAAGTTTTCGTCCGGTTTCTTCAGCTGATTTTATTTTGCAATACTAAGATCACTGACCCTGTGTTAGAAAGGAAACAACATTCAGTACAGAGTTAACAAATCACCTTGATGTTCGCAAGGAGATCAGGATGAAGGGGGGGACAGTGCAGAAATCCTGTCAACCTTGAGAATTCCTCAAGAAAATAAATAGCTTTTTCTGATATTTTCAAGCTTCTTGGCAAAATATTTACGTCTATAATTTATTAAAACTTAATACTCTGATTATGAAATGATTTACTGATTTCCAAGAAAATGCATAATTATTTCGCAACTATGGTTCAAATAATAAACACATATTCCATATAACAATGCTATTAATAAACTCTTCAAATTAACAAATATTTCCACAATAAAAATAACATGGCGATGAGAAGTGAGAACAATCAAAGTCCTCAAATTTCATACAGAATGGCGAATTCAATACAGACATATGACGGTAAGTTCTGCACAATGACTACAAAAACTGAAGAGATTGAAGCGATGGAGATGAGAACTGAAATGTCAAGACTAAAATATTTTTATTAGTTGTTTAGCAGCTCTTCATCAACTGCACGACTATATAGCACAATATCCTTTCGCTATCTAGCTCTACTAAACTACGTAGATGGTTACTGCACATTTTCGAACTATCGACAGTAGAACCCCGATTATCCGTCACCCTATTAACCGATTGTCGGATTATCCGACTTTTTTTCTAGCTCCTATTTTATTTTTGCTGCAGAAAAATATATATAGTACTGTACGTTATGTTTCTACATAGTTTTTAAATATAAATTTATTACAAGCCTTTACTCTTACTAAAAAGTATGTAATAGAAATGCTTAGCTGTCGGCAAAAAAAAAAAAAAGTTACTTGTAAAAATAATCACTACTTGCGTCCAAAGAATTTACTCCAAGAATTTCCACGAACTCCTGTACACTTCAGTCCTTATCCGTACTATTCGAGTGGCCGTACTATGTAACTTATATGTAAAACGTCTTCCACAGTTATCAAAAGAAAACGAACTGTGTTTATTTATTTTAAAATATTACAAAAGATTGAGAGGTCTAGGAAAGAAGAAACTGTGGTTAGTGCCGCTTCAGAATAGGAGATTGGCGTTACAACTGTATGCGATTTAAAAAAAAAGGATAAAGTATATATAGTATGGATATCTATCCTATCTTACCGCAGACAACCATCAATCATCAACCCTTGATCCTTAAGAACTCGTCGTTGGCAACCGAACTTTTTATGAACTCCTGATCCACTACATAGCACGTTAAATACAAGACCACGAAGGACATTACGAAATTGTGTATTATGAACTTAAGTTATAAACATCTTTTATGGTACGGATTATCTGATTTTTTCGATTAACCGTTCAGTCCACTACCTTCATTACCACTGTTAATAGAGATTCTACTGTATTTCAATACACTAAGATGGCGACGAGTAGGTATAGAAAATGTGGTAGAAATCACTGTTTCGAGGTTGTCCTCGAGCATAGGTTCGAATTCCGCTTGACTGTTTTCCTGGTTGGGTTTTTTTTTTTCTCCAATTGTGAGACGAATTCAGGTAAACCGACGCCATATAATATGTAGGAATTAGAATACGAAAGCATTGGGTAGTGAAATTGGTTTCAGAATTAAATTAACAGATGTAAATGTCTCAAAATAGATAAATCAAGTTAGAGGGGTAAGGCAAGTTATAACCTGAGTCCTTATGTATTTAATATGGATATTAACGAAATGTTAGATAATATTAGTGAAGCAAACTGTCACTGTCCGTCCATTTTAAACGTGTAGATTTCGGGATTACTATTTACTGATGATTGCGCGTTAGGGTCATTTACCACAGTAGGTTTACAGAAGGCTATAGACGACATTACGAAGTTTTGTTCAAATTGAGACTTGAAAATTAACGAGAAGAAAACGAAAGTGGTAATATGCAAGAAAGGAGGAGTACGGAGTAAAAATGAAAAGTGGTGCCAAAACAATATTCAATTTGAGAGTGTGACTACATTTACATACTTAGGTTTAATATTAGATAGTAAGAGAGATTGGAAGGAACAAAATGAAAATATCGTGAATAAAGGAAACGTAGGTAGCACTAACAGCAATAGAAAAATGTTTAAATAATGGCCCAACATATATAACAAAAGATTAAATCACATTTCCAGAGCGATGATTGAAGTAAAGATATCATATAATGTTGAGATCTGGAGAAATTACTTATCACAAATAAACTTAGATAGAATAAGATAAAATTTTTTGTAAATAAATATTGGAGTTTCCATAGAATGTCTCAAATATAGCAGCCAGATTGAAAATGAGGATTGAGGGTAGTAGGGGAACAATATTAGTTAGGAAAATTACATTTTTGGGTTATATTGTAGAGCAGCCCTGGCCACAAAGGGAAAGGAAAAAGGAAAGGAGATACCCCCGCCCAGGTCCTTTTCGCTTCACCAGTTTAGAAACGAACACATTATAAAACACTGTGCATCAGTGGTGGATTTTAGGCGATCAGCGAGAGCCGAAAGCTATGATGCATGCCTTATACAATCCGTCACTCTGCAACGCTTTCCTTCAGGTCTACTCGTATCGGTCCGATACAAAACTGTCTCTGCCGAGGAATGTGGAGTGAGGAGTTAAGGGGTAGTCTGCAGTACCTCAATTGAGGTATTAACGCCCAGGTCTATTGTAAGGGATGGAGAAAATGATATAATGAAAAGATGTTTAAGATTTCTACAAACGACGAAAACTAAGTTTAATTGGGAAAAAGAATTAGAAAATAATGTAAGCAGTTTAGGACTAAATAGTTTATGGCAAGAAATTGGTGCAATTAATATAAATTTAATAAGTAAAATTACAATGGAGAGAAGTGATGAGATAGAGAGACAGGAAAATATATTTAGCAGTTTAAATAGCTTAAAATCATTAATAGATTACAAAGAAATGAAAATCATGTTGGCACAGGAAGAATAAACAAAAGTAACAACAGGGGTGAAAGGATGGGATTAGCGTGGTATATATATTGGGAATTTGGAGGTTAAAAAGTAGAAGAGGAAACATAGGAAAAGATATAATATGTCTTTTATGTAATAAAAAAGAAGATGCGATTCCACTATCTTGCCCAGAAAGTGAAAGAACAAGACAAATATTTGTTGAGAAGCCATTACTAAAACTAAATGTAGAAATAGAGTGTAGGAAATTATATAGAATAGTGAACAGAAGAAAACTGAAGGAACTCGGAAAATTGTTGTATATAGTAAAGAAAAAATGGGAAGGGAAAACTAGGGTATAAATATATCGTCGTTGTTCCTGCAATAACTCTTATGTGCGACATATAAAATTTTTCAGTAGGAAGAAAAAACACATTTATTCATCCTATGGCAGCCGTACATAGGAGACTGTGAATTCTTACATTTTCGAAACGAAGAAATATAATTACATTTTATTATTTGCTGTATCACTATTTAAGTTATTTAATAGAGAAAAAATTTGAAAATCAATAAATATGTCACATAGGAGTTATTGCAGGAACAACGACGTTATATATATATAAGAAATATATATATATATAAGAAATAGTAATTAAAGGGAAAGAGTTTTTGTTAAGAAATAACTAGAATGATTGTACGTAATATTGGGTATATAGTAATAGTTATTAGCAGTAAAAGTTAAGGGTGATTTCCTGGAAAACAGTATTGTAACAGGACCACTATTAACGAATGATATACAAATTGTACATGATTTTGATAATAATAAATAAATATGTATAATTTCGCAGTTGACCCAGTGCAGCGTCGTAAATAGTGAATTAAGAAATAAGGCAGGAGATACGTAGTAAAAATAGACATGCCTGAAGAATCACATTCTAAAACCCAAAGAGGGAAAATATTTTATGAGCTACGATGAAATCGAAATAGGCAGATGCCCCAATCAGTTGTATTTATAATTATGTTGTGATATTGATGACATTTCAGAAACAAAGATGGGTATTTTTGGTCACAGAAACTTTTCCCAAAGAGAGAGCTTCTTGCTCGTGGAGTTGCATAACCAAAGCAAACACATTTCATAGAGGGATAAATTAAAGCAAATGAGACAGAGTTAGTTCAAGTTGTTGCAAAAGAAAACATAGTATGGTGGCCAGTTCGAGTAAAACAAGAATACATTTTAAGCAACCATAGGCATCAACGGTTATTTATAACAAATCTTATCACAACTAAATAAAATTGCAGTTAACAAAGTATAATCAGCTGCTTATCTATGCGGATGACGTCAATATGTTAGAAGAAAATACACAAACGATTAGGGAAAACACGGGAATTTTAGTTGAAGAAAGTAAACAGGTTTGGAAGTAAATCCCGAAAAGACAAAGTATATGATTATGTCTCTGACCAGAATATCGTACGAAATGGAAATATAAAAATTGGAAATTTATCCTTTGAAGAAGTGAAAAAATTCAAATATCTTAGAGCAACAGTAACAGATATAAATGACACTCGGGAGGAGGTTAAACGCAGAATAAATATGGGAAATGCATGTTATTATTCGGTTGAGAAGATTTTGTCATCTAGTCTGATGTCAAAAAACCTGAAAGTTAGACTTTATAAAAGTTATATTACCGGTTGTACTGTATGGTTGTGAAGCTTGGACTCTCACTTTGAGAGAGGAACAGAGGATAAGAGTGTTTGAGAATAAGGTGCTTAGGAAAATATTTGGGGCTAGGGATGAAGTTACAGGAGAATGGAGAAAGTTACACAACGCAGAACTGCACGCATTGTATTCTTCACCTGACATAATTAGGAACATAAAATCCAGACGTTTGAGATAGGCAGGACATGTAGTACGTATGTGGGAATCCAGAAATGCATATAGAGTGTTAGTTGGGAGACCGGAGGGAAAAAGCCCTTTGAGAAGGCCGCGACGTATATGGGAGGATAATATTAAAATGGATTTTAGGCAAGTGGAATATGATGATAGAGACTGGATTAATCTTGCACAGGATAGGGACCGATGGCGGGCTTATGTGAGAGCAGCAATGAACCCGCGGGTTCCTTAAAAGCCATTTGTAAGTTAGCTTGAAATAGGGTTATAATTGATAGGACACTTTGGTACATTTATCTTCATAACTAATATATAAATCAACTAATGGACACAGGTAACAACAAAGGAAATAAGCGTAATGCATAGATGAAATCTGACGCGTAAACAAATACAAGAATAAAATAAGTTACAATTACTTACAAAAATTAAGAGCAAATATGTAGGCCTACACACTTACTATTGTAACGTTCATACTTTAAACTCAAAATACATAGGCTACCTCTGAAAGAGGCATAAAACGTGATGTAATATGCCATGAAGGCACTTGGGGGGCATGGAGGTAGAGCCCCATGCTTTCCATGACCTCGGCACTAGAATGAGGTGGTGTGGTCGGCACCACGCTCTGACCGCCTTTTACCCCCGGGAAAGACCCGGTACTCAATTTTATAGGAGACTGAGTGAACCTCGAGGCCGTTCTGAAAGTTTGGCAACGAGGAAAAATCCTGTCACCATCTGGGATCGAACCCCGGACCTTCCAGTTCGTAGCCACCTGCTCTAACAACTGAGCTACCCGGCCGCCGTTAATATAGCCTATGTCTTTTAATTATTCTAAGCGGATATATTATTTCTCTAATAAATCGTTTTTAGGGAGATAACACGTTATTAACAAAAATTAAAAACACTCTCAATTCTAATGATTGTAGTTTTATGATACGTGCTTCAATCAATGAGAAGAAAGGAGGAAATATCATTTGAAAGATACACGATGATAATCGCGTCCTTGCAACGATTCTTGGAACTCTTGGATGGCTCAATAGTATCTGTCGTTCATGATCCAGAGCCTTCCAACCGAGTGAGACTCGGACATTCGTTAAACCGAACATTTGACTATTCCGCGAGACGGAAGAGCTTCGCATACTGACTATAGCGCCAGGCGTTCAGTAGCAATCTGTCTGTTGTATCTTTCGTAACCAGTTATGCAGGTAATGTAGCACGTATGGGCGAATACAGAAATGCATACAGAGTGTTAGTTGGGAGGCCGGAGGAAAAAATACCTTTGGGAAGCCGAGACATAGACGGAAGGATAATATTAAAATGGATTTGAGGAAAATGGGGTACGATGGTAGAGACTGGATTAATCTTGCTCATGATAGGGACTGATGGCGGGCTTATGTGAGGGCGGCAGTGAACCTCCGGGTTCCCTAAAAGTCATAGGTAAGTAATTTAACAAAGTATAATTTCGGATCAGTAGGTAAAAACAGTATTTATAGTCTGCTCATCCGACGAATCATGTTGAAGCAGTCTTGTTCATGTCCTCAATTATTTCACTCAAACAATTCGCCACCGGCTTTCTTTCCTAACAACTTTAATTAAGATTAGATATCTCTCTCTCTTTCTCCTTTCCGGATAGAAATGTTTGTTTGTGTATTTCTTACTTATTTACAGAATAGTTACCGGCAAGCAACCTCATTACGAATGTTGGTAATTTCACTTGTTAAAAGTTTGAAAATGGGAAAAAAAGAAAGAATATTATTGGAATTGGAATTTTTTGTTTAGTTGTTTTTATTTTAATCGTAATGGATCCACAAATATGCGCTAATCTGAAAATTCCATTTCAATATTGGGATGCAACTCATTGCAAGAAATAATTCTAATTACAGCTTGTTCCAGCTACTTTATAGACGACGCACCTATATAAAGCTGTAAGCTTATATACTTAAGAGGGAATTTGACTTCAAATATAAGACTGTAATTTAATCATCGTTTTTAGGTGCAAAGAAAAGAAAACATTTCAAACAACAAATTCATTTGAACAAAACCTTTGAAAGTCAGGTTTTTCGACTTACCTCGAGGGCTCCGTGGGGAATTCCCACTGGCACAACAGACCGGATCCGTTGGGTTTCAGCAATTGCAGCCTGTGTATACGGTAGCAAAGGTATATCGTCCAGAACAGGCATACGAGAGTTCATCAGACTATCCATTTCTTCCTGGATCTTCTTCTGCAAATATCAGGATAATAATTTTAAATTACTGTATTATGTTTCAGTCAACTTCAGAAAATAATTAAGCATAACATTCCCAGGTACAGATTCAGTGAACGCGAGATCAATTATCGAAGAGTACAAATTCGTACCGGTAATTCTCACTATTCATGTTTCTCTAATTTTCTTTCAAAACCTTTCCATTTATGTACTTACTAATTTATTTATTTACTCATTTATTTATCTACTTATTTATTATCAATTTATTTAATTACCCATTTATTAACTTACTCATTTATTGGTTCATTTACTCATTTATGTGTTTATCCATTTACTTATTTATTCAGTTATTTATTTAATTACTTATTTTGTATTTAATTATTTATTTAAACCTTTACTCATTTGCTCATTTGTTTTTGATTATTTATTTACTTATTTATTAGAAAAATATAGAGCAAAATAGGCTACACTACTCAACATGAAACTTACCTTCGTGAAGATAATACATATTTTTAGTTCATTTTCAAGCGTAGATTCTGAAAACAATGCTTAAAATGTCACATTACGGTTACAATTTTTAGATATTTTAGATATTCTACATCGAAAACGAGTTCGCGTGCCGCCTGGTAACACGCGTGTCATATGTTGGCTACCCCTGTCCTACATGATTATGTACTTACAAAATGTAAAGATTGGGTTATTTTACGACGCTGTATCAACATCTAGGTTATTTGGCGTCTGAATGAAATGAAGGTGATAATTCCGGTGAAATGAGTCCGGGATCCAGCACCGAAAGTTACCTAGCATTTGCTCGTATTGGGTTGAGGGAAACCCCCGGAAAAAACCTCAACCAGGTAACTTGCCCCGACCAGGATTCGAACCCGGGCCACTTGGTTTCGCGGCCAGACGCGCTGACCGTTACTCCACAGGTGTGGACAAAAAATGTAAAGATGAAAATGTGTTATTTGTTATACCAACTAACTAAGCCTTTGTCAGTTATCAGGATACCGGTAATAAATCTGTCTTTTCTTCTAGAAATAGACACAGCAAAGAGATAAACCCAGGTAGAGACGGGTCTGGCACTATTAATGGGATTGTAAAGTAATATTATTTCCTGCATAAAACGTGATGTAACTTATGTGAGAATATGTGTTTCTGTGTAGACGTTAATGGTTTAAAGAGTGAACTAGAGGTTCAGCATAATCCAGATGACTGGTGTTTGTTTATAGATTCAGCTAAGCTTAGCTTACAAGCAGTGTTACTTCATAATTGTAATGCATTTCCATCTGTTCCGGTTTTCCATTTTGTAGGTCTTAAAGAAAGTTATGAAAGTATGACTAAGATTGTGTGTGTTTTAAAATATGAGGCTCATTGTTGGAAGATATGTGTTGACTTTAAAGTAATTGGTTTGCTTTGTTTGCAAGGGGGCTTCACAAAATAATAAGTTGTTTTTTGTGTTTGTGAGACAGCCGTGCTACAGAAAATCATTATGTGGTACAACAATGGGACAAGCAGCAGAAATATGTCCCGGGGAAAAGTAATGTAAAAGAAACACAATTGGTTCAGCCTGATAAGATTCTTCTTTCTCCATTATACATACAACTTGGGCTGATGAATTTTGTTAAGGCACTCAACAAGGATGGCAGTGGATTTGCATATTTGCAAGGCAAGTTTCTACAGTTAACATATGCAAAATTGAAAGAAGGGATTTTTAATGGACCTCAAATCAGAAAACTTGTGAAGGACGAAATGTTTGAGAAAAATTTACAAATGGTTGAATTAGCAGCTTGGCAATCATTTAAAAGAGTTGTGCTTGGTTTTATCGGAAATACAAAAGAAGTTTTTTTTTTTTGCGTTGTTGGTAACTCTATAGCATCTATTAGATGCTTTATGGTTGTGCTAACAGATGGAGAGTTACTTGTCAACAATGTGACGCTGAAACGTGTGTTCAGGTTACTGCCCAGCGACAGTCCTGATGTATTTTTTTTATATATTTGTGATGACTGGTTAATTAATATTAACCCGGCACACTCACAATCACACTCACATTCATACAAATTTCCAGACTCTAGACACCCAGGGAATTCTTCTTCTTGAAGAAAAATTCACTATAAAACTTTGGTGTCAAATTTATTTTTAAATGCTACAAAAATATGGGTTGTCGAATGTCTTTGAAATTCCATTTCCTTCATTCATATCTCAACTTTTCCCGGAAAATCTGGGTGATGTTAATGATGAACAAGGGGAACGGTTTCTTCAAGACATTTCCACCATGGAGAAGAGATACCAAAGTCGTAAGGATCCAGTAATGATGGAGGAGGATTACTGTTTGTGAAGGAGGGCAGGGAGGGGTACAAGAGAAAATCACATATTACCTAACACGTTTAATCAAAGTTAAAGGTATGTTCCCTTAAAATATGGCCCAAATATTATTGCATGCATATAAAACTACATTTTGTGAATTAATCTTAACCTAGCATGAATACATCATTATAGCATAAGAATTAATGTAACATAACATTTTATCTAAAACCATGTATGAAAAATTGTAAATGTATTTATATCTTCTTAACCTGAAGCGATAGGAAATTTCTTTGGGGATTTTCAAAATCAGCGTAACATTTTCGTTAAGAATCACCAATTTTTATCGCGGAGGTATGAAAAAAAAATTGTTGGGTAGTGATATTAATTTGAAGTCATAGTCATATGTTTTATTGATTTATGTTACCACGACGCTTTAGTAAATGCAATGGTTATACATATTTTGGCGTTTTACATGACGAAGAGTCATTTTCATGCTCTCTGCTAAAATGAAATACGTTTTCGTCCGACACCATAGTTTTTATGTAATTCCTTAAGTGCGCTGTATTTAAATTTCGTGCGTAATCTTATACTGCAATAGATATAATCTATCGTAAAGTGATTGAACACGATCGACTGTGAAACAATCGATAATTTTCGAGTTGTTTAGAAGTACACAGAAGCGGGTTTAATGATGGCGACTTCATATGTTTGTGAAAATATTGTATGAAGATGGTAATTGTTTCAATACGTAATTTCTAACCTTTCCTTTCTTTCTGAGGCTAAACTTAAAGAAAGAATATTTGTGGGACCCAACATAAGACGTTTGATGAAAGACGAATACTTTGAAAATTTAATTATCCATGAAGAAAGTCGGCCTGGGTTTTTCTAGGGGTTCTCCGTTTCCCCACATTAGGCATCTACAGCATTCCGTCACCAATTCTCCATTTCGTCATCATAGCATTCCCCGAACGCCGGCTGGCGACGCACACAGGGGGTTGACCTAGGGACGAGGGGGGGTCGCCTTCTCGAAACTTGGGTACGCAGCGAACCTTAGTGTAGGCAGCCGATGTGGGTTCGGAGATGCCCTAGCTTGAGAGTTAACGCAATAGGTCTTGAAAGATTGCAGTGCTGGGTCATAGTGCCCCACTCCTGAAATTCCATTCCATTCCCAATGTGTTGGCTATCATTACCGAATGGGCGGAGTAACTGATTGCAACAAACAGAAGTAATTAGCAGGCCTATTAATCAGCATTCACTTCGACGAAACATTTTCTCCTATTTTAAAGCTTAAAACTATTCGTTAAATGTTCGATTAGCACTTATCACCTACAACAATGCAACATTTCATCAGTGTACCTGAGCCTCCGGATACGCTGCCATAAATAAGATGAACCATCGAATCGTCGTGAGAGTGGTGTCCAGGCCAGCACCAAATATGTCTGCCAGCAGATGGTGAAACTGACGGTCGCTGTAGAAACCATCGTCGCCTTCTTCACGTCGCCCTCGTTCGTCGAGGAAGGCGTCTATCAAGTTGCCAGGGATGTTATCGTCATTTCCGTCAGGAGAAGAGCGCTTCTCTATGCGCTTGTCGATGATTAATTTATACAACTGATGAGTTTTATCTTTACCACTAATCAACATCTTCATCGTTTTTTTGTATCCTGGGAGGTGCCTACGAAAGACATAAAATATGTAACTGTCATAAATTTGTAGTTGGTTATTTAAAAACGCTGTATCAACTGAGGGGCTTAGAACAAAAAGCAGATAAGTGACAGAAACCTGGTTTTGAGCAAATTACAGTTAAAGTTCTACATGCTATTAAATATTATACACTAGTTTGGTGAAATGATGCCCTGCACAGTGTGATCACTTACCTGATTTTATCCCAAAGTAACATCCTTTTGGGCTATCACAACACGCACTTACCTCATTTTTTTTTAATAATGTCACTTACCTGCTTTTTGTTCTAAGCCCCTCAACTATCAGGTTATTTAGTGTCGATGAAATTGGTGATAGTGAGATGGTATTTGGCGAGATAAGGCCGAGGTTCCGCTATTGGATTACTTTACATTCGTCTTACAGTCGAAAAGAAACCCAACCAGGTAATCAGTCCAAGCGGGAATCGAATCCACTCATGAATGCAGTTCTGGATTCAGCAGGAAATTGCACCTACAGTTTGAATTATGCCAGTACTCAATTATGAAGAAAGAAGTAGCGGAGAAAGGCGAACAAAGAGAAGAAAGAAACAAAGAAGTATGTCAGGTTTCACCACAGTCTAGTATATACAGTCACGAAGGTCAATGCGTAGTAAACATGCATCCATAGATAGTTGCTAGCCACTATGATCGCTACTATCGCCTCATTACAGACAATGCAAAATAGTACCTGCACAGTCTATTGTTCCTAGTACCCTCATAAACTCAAGCTTCGTGACTGTATTATACTAGACTGTGGTTTCACTATCGCAATAGAACTCGTCATTCCCTCCATCTTTATCCTATTTATTTAATTCTCTTATAGAGCTTGCTGTCCCGCGCCGTGGCGTCGTTGTCTAAGGCATCCTGCCTTGGACTCGCGTTACGGAATACGCGCTGGTTCGAGTCCTCATAGGGGAAGAAATTTTCTCATGAAATTTCAGCCAGTATATGGGAACGGTGCCCACCCAGCATCGTGATGCACTTTCGGAGCTACGATAGGTAGCGAAATCCGGTTACGAAAGCCAGGATCATCGTGCTCACCACACGATACCTCCATTCTGGTTGGATGATCGTCTACCTCTGCTTCTGCATGTAGAAGTGAGATCAGAAGCCGGCTTGTTGGTCATGGTTCTTCATGGGCTGTCGTGCCTCGGATTATTATATGAGCCGTTGAGAGCAAAAGTGATGTAAGTCAAAATTGGGTAATGAGGTTTAAAGTAAAATTTCTGTAAAATACAGCGCAAAGTAGGAATTAATATGTCCTTCGTGCTATCCACTGACTACTAATAGTTTAAATAAATGAATATTAATTGCTACTTTGCGCTGTATTTTACATAATGTTTACTTTAACCCTCATCCATTCTTGACTTACATCACTTCTGCTCTGAACGGCTCATATAGAGCTTGCTATCATATCTAGCGCCTTTCAACTTCAATCTCCTCCACTTGACTAAGAAATAATGCATCCGGATAGCCAATCTGAGCGCATTCAGAGGAAAGGTGTCTGCCATCCTATCTAAAACTGCAGGGACTCTGAGATGCTAGGAAATCAGACGAATGGCACATTAAACCTTCTTGGCTCCTTTTCCGGTTTTGTATTTTAAATTAAAATTTAGTGCATCACTTACTAATTCTCCCCAGTTTTCTTGTCAGGTTAATTTGAGACATTATACTGTACTTGTATTATGACTTAAAATTGTTTGTGTTTGCTACTGCTCTTCTCATATTTTTCGATAATTATATGTCGCTACACTGAATCAAATTAGCGTTCATACACCGTGTCCCGATTAGAGGGATCGAGATGTAAATGCTCACCACTTAAAACCAGATAAAGAGATTTACATCTGACAAGATAGAGAAATTGTCCAAGTTTACGCAACAAAGTCTGAAAACAGCTGCATGCGTAACTTTAATTTGTTTGTTGCTGAAACAAGTCTGGCGCCATTTTGTAGGAGAACACGCCATGTGAACACCTCAACAGAAAGTTCAGTGTGTGCTATGGCTAGCAGAAGAAAAATCTGTTACGCGAGTACAACGCCGTGTTCTTCGTACATGGATAGGTGGACCGGAAGATGAGGACCCATTGCCTGGCCAACCAGGTCACTCGATCTGACCCCCCTGGACGTTTCTTTTTTTCTGAGGTTTTGTGAAGGATACTGTGCACCAAAGAGGCAGAGCTAACACTTTGGAGGAACTGAGACAACGCATCACAAATGCAGCTGTGCTAGTGACTCCACAAATGCCACAGAACACTTGGCGGGAGGTGGAATACCGTTTAGATGTCTGCAGGGCAACTCAAGGCGCACACATCGAGTTGTATTGAAAATTTTCCAAAACTCGGAGAGTTTTTACATCAAGTTATGTAAAAAGTTATGTTAATAAACCATTATTTACTTTTGACATTATCACTTATTTCTCGATCCCTCTAAGCGGGACACGGTGTATTTTTGTTACATTATTACATAGATATTAAATTGACAATGCTCTTCACCGATGTACATCAGGGTAAGAAGTGGAACTCGATTTTCGAAGGTACATTCGGGTGTGGATTGGAATTCCGCTCAAACTGTTCAGCCTACTTGGTTGAATTTTCTTTGCGAGGTTTTCCCCCCAATGTGAGACCAATGTTAGGTAATTCCATGACAAATATTCGGACTCATCTCATCAAATACTATCTCACCATTACTGCAATGACTGTAGATATTCGTAATTTCGCATTTAATAAAGCGCCTTAAATAACCGATTACAAAACTGACAATGTTAATCTTATAATGACAACTTTACAGGGAGTTATACCTGAAAGCTTGATTTTGCTTAATCTTACGTTATTTATTGGAAGTAACAAATGTTATAACACTCGAATGCAATGTACTCTCACGGTCTTTAACCACGACCTCCGTGGTTATACTGGGGCACAATTCTTTGGACCGTCACAGCGTGAATAAATGAGAAGATTCTCAGGGAAAGGGAAAATGAGAAAAAGGAAAATGATAAGAAACACAAGATGGAGAGGAAGGAATAAGGAAAAGAAGAAGAGCATAGCAGCAGGAAAGGGAAGAAGTCGAGGAAAGGAGTGACGAGGTTAAGAGAGAAAATGGGAAAGAAAGGAGGGGAAAGGAAAAAGAAAAGATAATGAAATAAAAAGTAAAATCAGAATAAGAAGAGAAATGTGAAGCAGAAAAAGGGAAGAAGATGAAAAAGAAGAGAAAGAGGAGAGTAGATGATGGTAATGATGAAAAAGAAGATAAAACCAATGTTATGTTATATATTATTCGTAATATCTAACAAATTAACTAACCTTAGAAAAGGAAGGAAGTTTATTGGTCCAGCAACTCCAATTTCTTTGGTTCCTTCTTCCTGCAGATTCAACAGATATCGCCACGTAGGGTCGTCGTTCTCGTAAGTGACACCAAAAACTAGAGAGTTCATCACGTTCCCCAGGCTATGCATGAGTGTATGTTGGATATCGAAAGTATCTGACTTGCAGGAGGATTCAATCGTCTGTAACAATCAGCAGCCATTAGTTAAGCCTAGATACAGTAATAATATCGGATTTCTTACAGAATACATCAGATTCATGGTTCATGATTCACCAGTAGCTCAGTCAGCTGACCAACGTTATTTGTGACACAGTTTACGAGCATACTCGTGCAAGTACCTAATAATATACAACTTTCCATGTGTACAATAATGTTCAAATAATAAATATCCTTTTATTGAAAAATTAAATTATATCCATGCTCCGCATATGATCCATATATCTTAGAGTCGTCTATCATCTGATATCTTCTTCTGCCGCGAACTTTTTTCCCGTTCTCCATTCCTTCCAATGCATCTTTCAGTAGGCAGTTGCTTCTCAACCCAGTAGCGGACGGTGGATTTGAAAGTTGAGGAGGCTAAGACGTGACTGATGAGAATATAAACATATAAGACCTGTGACGTACCTCAGTACCAACCGCAGAATTTATAGGTTTTAAGAAACTAAAATTAGGCTTACTAAGTTATGTTTTAGGATTTTTAAATCTTATGTTTAGGAATTTATATGATTTTACGGGGAAAAAAATAAAAATGAACAACATAGGCCTACTGTTAATATATTACAACGGCTTGGTAAAAATTGCCTCTCTTTAGGATATTTTAAATCCTAACCTACGAATTAGGTCTTTTTAGATCATATTGAATTTAAGAATATTACTCTTTGCTACATAAAACGAACAAGAAAAGCAATACTTCGATAGTAACGAGATAGCAACAAAATTGATTCGAACCTAAGAATCCGAGGCTTGCTCATTACTATTACATAGTCTAAGTTTACAGCAAATTAACTCGACGATCCTCTTTCTTCTCAAACCGATCAATTAGGGCACAACATACTGAAAAACTACTACTAGAAGAAGCTGGAGACAAATCTGCATTTGTTTCTAAACTCTCGATATATTTAAACTGCTGTATAAATAAATATATCTCGTAACACAAAAGAAAAAAATAACAGGAACACCGCAAACAAGAGAAAAATCTAACAACATAAAAGAAAACTTTTACCAGGGAGAGAAGACTAACAACACGAGACTTAAATTTCTAAAACCAAGAAGAGAGAAAGAGAGAGAGCTTCCCAATACAGCCGAAACAGTTGTCAGCGGTGGGTAGGACGTCTCCAAATTTGGCTGCCCTCGCGCGCTCTAGTCAAGTCTAAACATTTCGCTAAGCAGCTATCTTATTGGTTGAACTGCTGTTGTCATAGTTACCGGGGAGTAGCGTCATGTAGCCAACTCCTCTCTCCCGCTCTCGCATAGATGCTAGATGTCGACTACACAGGTTATATTTCAGTACGAATTATTTGTACTATCTACAATATAGCATGCTGGCATCACCAACTGAACGTGGTCGACTTGATGTAACTTAAATCTTAGTCATAGTGAATAGTAAAATTAATATAAAAGGAAAAATGTTCGTCATTTGCTATAACTTGTTTATGATCTTAATTCAGCTGGAATTATTACTGCCATATTCTGTTCTGGTAAAATATTAGGGGAGGCACGGCCTCCCTTGCTTTCCCTGAAAATCCGCCGCTGTCAGACTCAACCAGTGACTCGCCAATTCCTTTTCCTCTTCCTGGTCAGTTTCAGCATCATTCTTTCTTCATCCACTCTTTCCAGCACAGATTCGTTTCTTACTGTGTCTGTCCATTCCACACGATCCATCCTTCTCCATGTCCACATTTCAAATGCTTCTATTCGCTTCTCTTCACTTCGTCGTAATGTCCATGTTTCTGTCTCATACAATGCTACACTCCACACAAAGCACTTCACTAGTCTCTTCCTTAGTTTTCTCCAGAGGTCCGCAGCAGATGCTCCTTTTTCTAATAAAAACTTCCTTTGTTATTGCTATTCTTCTTTTGACTTCTTGTATAACTTACAAGTATGTTTCATCCAAGAAAAATTTCAACATTTATACTTTTAAAACTTAACATAAAAGTTTCTGCGTTTATATCACGCTATATTAAGTAAAAGTTTTGGTATCGAGTGGTGGGAAATTTGAAAGCAATAAGTTTATCCAATTTATTTATTTATTTATTTACTTATGTATTTATTTATTTATTTATTTATTTATTTATTTATCAATCAATCTTCGTAGTATAACTATAGAATAATATACTTATAAATAATATTAGGTACCTAACATTTACCATATATAATCTATATAATTTCTATTACCCATCCATCCATCCATCCATCCATCCATCCATCCATCCATCCATCCATCCATCCATCCATCCATCCATCAAGTATAGAAGTTTGACCTTAGCCTACCTGGAGGCATTCCTTGACACCTTCTAATATCCTCTTCTCCATTTTCTCTCTTCTAGCTCCATATTTAATCATGCCGAAATTCTTTAGACATGACAAAACAAATTTCCGTTGGTCTTTCCATAGTTCTCCTTCAGCACAGATGATTCCTAGCAGAAATAAAATCGGTATCATGTATTATAAGAATATTATCAATTTCATCATAATCAACATTCTCTAAAACGTTTCCAACTGTACTTCAGAACGCTCCATTAGTGCAAGAGTTATAAATTAATAAATTATCGTTACAGTTGAATTTGGATAAAGATCTTCCATTTCAGGGATCGAAACCTGAATTTCGATCAAACTTGCTGATTTGGTGACGGACACAAACGAAATAGAAAAAAGATTTCATAAAACATCTAAAAATTCAGAATGGTGAAACGAACGGTAATAACATAACTATGACAACAAACTTTATGATCATATAAAATAAATAATGCTGACGACGATGTTACTGGTCGGTGATAGCAGATGGGTGGGTGAATGTGTGGTTGTATGAGTGAGTGGATGGATATATGGATGGATGGGCGGGCAGTCAGGCAGTGAAGAAGCAGGTAGACAGAAAGCAGGAGCAGACAGGACCAGAAAGGACTGACAGAACAGGACCAGACAGGACAGTAAACAGAGCAGGACAGGACAGACAGAACGCGAAAGGACAGATGGACGGATAGGACAGACGGACAGCAGATGGATGGATAGATGGATGGATGGGTAGACGGATGGATGGATGGATGGATGGGTAGACGGATGGATGGATGGATGGATGGATGGGTAGACGGACGGATGGAGGGACGGTATTTCACCGGCATTATCTCCATCTCATTCAGACGCTAAATAATTTAAGCTGTTGATAAAGCGTCGTAAAATAACCTATATAGGCTACATACATACTGTATGTTCTTCTATGCTATAAAGCACCTAAGAATATGTATGTATCCAATGCCTACCCACTTCCCTTTGCGTGATTCGGGTTCCGCATATTGCGGATAGATGACAAGACTGTGACCCATTTTCTAGTTGTACACCACTTCGGCGGGCAACACTACATGATGTATATCTGTGGAGAGTTATGTTGTGTACTAGGGTGAGAGTATGTGTAAGTGTTCGTATAAGTGTAGTGTCTGGGATGAGTGATGATGAAGATGAGGAAGGGAAAAAGGGAAGCCCGGTGCCGGCACGTAGCCTACTCCTGTCGATTAGCACCAAGGGGGCCGCCAGGCTTAACGTCCCCGTCCGAGGGACGAATCACTATCGATAGTGACATATGCCTTCTCTTGATATGCACTGCTGAGAGATTTGGGATTTAACCCAGGCTTATTGGTGCACAATCTAGTGATTGGAAGTTGCACACCGCCATTTCTCCTAGTCCCGAGGTAGAAATGTTTACATGAAAAGAATATTATGGAACGAATAAATCTATCTATCTACTGTAGTTATATATACATATAGATACATTAGAGAATTGCTGATGACAATGGAAATAATACATAGAATATGATGACGCTGAAGTTGGGGATGGTTATGGTAGTAATGGTTGTGGTGATCATGATGCATTTAACTATTTTATACGTAGGCCTATAATCCGTTCATAAATTAAAACCTATTAATTTTCGATGACGTATTTTCTATCCTCTGATATGCCGGTATATTATTTGCACTGACAGATTAGAACGTAGAGGATAATATTTGTGGGAATCAATCTGAAAGCAACATTTCCTTATTATGATATTCGTGAGATCAGCAGATTGCGATTAAATGGTAAATAAGTGTAATAAATTATTGTGATTACATAAGTTATTCTAAAATGTGAATGTAAACCAGATACTTTCCATGCTGTCTTGAATCTTAAATCAAATGAAATATATGAATGTAATCAAAAAGATGATGCTGCAAAGTATTGCGGATGAAATGTTAGAATGTTTACAACAGAGCTGGAAGATCGCGTTATAAATTAAAAGAACAACAGCGACGTGGAAGTAATTGCAAGAAGAGCAAATAATTAGCAACTTGTTTTGATGACTCAGTGTTGATACGGGAGCTCGTTTCCCGGTGAATCGACTCAAGCTTGTTTTCTCAGAACAAAAACGTCTTTCAAGTTCTCATGTTGTGCAAATTGGGGTCACGCCTTCAGTTGCGATAGTTAGGATCTTGAGGGTTTAGCGTGTTTAAAATTATATTTTAGAGCTGCTTTTGTAGAAATTGCCATCCGTTTTTTCACAGTCCTATCATAGCTTCCATTTACGAATCAAGAAGGAAAGGGGTTTAATTCACAGCAAGGAACTGATCATACATATGTACATACATACGTACATACATACATACATACATACATACATACATACATACATACATACATACATACATACATACATACATACATACATACATACATAAAGAAATGAAGTTGTGTTTTAAAGAGTGGATGAAGAAAGAATGATGCTGAATCTGATCAGAAAGAGGAAAAGGAATTGGCTGGGTCACTGGCTGAGAAGAAACTGCCTACTGAAGGATGCACTGGAAGGAATGGTGAACGGGAGAAGAGTTCGGGGCAGAAGAAGGTATCAGATGATAGACGACATTAAGATATGTGGATCACATGCGGAGACTAAGAGGAAGGCAAAAAAGGAAAAATTGAAGAATGTTTGCTGGGTTTGCAGTGAATGACCTGCCCATGGGCAGAATACTTATGTACACATACATACATACATCACAAATTATAGATGAGGTCATTACGAGCAAATATTGTTAAAACATTATTTTGCTACGACCAATAGGCCTAATCTATTGAAAATTTGAGTTTTCAAGAAAATTGAACAGAACTAATAGAAACGTTACATAGTATTGAAAGCGGCATGTTCCCCAACATTTGCAATGCAGTACAATCTAATCCTCATCTATGGCACAAGGGATAGCTTTCCTAACTACAAATTCGAGGTTACTGGATTCGAATTCCATTACTAAAGTGAATATTTGGAACTAAGTTTGTGTTTCTTCTCTCGTGTTTGTTTAATTTTCTACATATAAGCAATAAATATAATAATTACTTGAATCTTTTAAAATCGGGAAATAAGAACATATAATTTAATAAACCTTGATGCACAAGGTACAAGCAAATCTACTTCCAAAAATCAATAAAATGTCCCGTACAGTAAAAAATCGACAACTAGAAAAAAAAGTCGTAAGCAGACAGAGTCCATGTATTTGTGAATAACTAATGTTGGTTCATAAGATGAATAAAGCCAGCACAAATGTGATTCTTAAAGAGACTGAAACAAAGAATGCGGAATCGAAATAGAAATTCAATGCCCCGGTCTCACACCATGCGAGCTTTTTTCTTTTAGGATTTCTGAAAGACAAGGTGTACATCCCCCCACTTTCTAATGATTTAGACGTGTTGAAACATTTATCACGAGAGCTGTGGCTAGTGTCGATGCAGGTATGTTACACCGGGATGGGATGAACTAGAATATTATCTTGATGTGTGCCGTGTGACGTAACGAGCACATATTTAACATTTGCGAGTTCCTAAAGTAAACTTGACTTATTTCATAATCATCATCAACTTCAAGGATTAAGCCGTGAAAGACTCGTTCCGGTCTCGTGATTTATAATTGTTGGTTCCATCTCTTCCTGGGTTAGCCGACATCTCTTCTACCACGTGGTTGATATCGTAAACCTAGTTTCCAGAAACAGTGTTCTTGCATTGACTCCACATGTTCTTTACAATTAATTCTATATTCATATATATTTTTTTCTTTTAAGCTCTTTCCCAATGTCTTCGCTTCTTTTCCTTTCCATTAAAGTATGTCTTAAATGAAGGGTTCAGAGCCATAATGGGCCAAGCGCCATTTATTAAAAACGGAGAAAGCAAGGTTTAAACTTAACTGAATACCATAGTTTAATGAAGATTGACATTTCCTTTAGGTTTAATGTGCATACTTTATCTTACTTGCTATATGTTTCGTTAAATTATGGCAATCGCTTAATTTTAGACCTTGTTTTCTTCGTTTTTAATATATGGCGCTTGGCCCACTATGGCTCTGAACCCTTCAAATATCTCATATCTGCGTTCTCAATTTTTCTTTCTTCATTTTTTGTTAGTATCCAGAATCCCATTTCAGTCATAATTTTATAAAGTTTAATTTTGTTTCTTTTCTGGTGCTTCTTAAGTATCTTTTATTCTGCCACATATATCATTGAAAGGATTATTTCATAAAACAGTGCAAACTTACTCTTGGTAACATTAATTACATTAGTAGTTTCGGATTTATAAACTTTAAAACTTTTATTTATTTTGTAGTAGGCCTAGTCTAATCCTGTTATAATACGTATGTATTAAACAGAAAGCTCCTACACAGACCGGTCGGCTTAATGATGGTAATACCACAGTCTGGTATATACAGTCACGAAACTTGATTTGTGAGGGTGCTAGGAACAATAGACTGTAACGATACTATTTCGCATTGTCTGTAATGAGGCGATATTAGCGATCCTAGTGGTTAGCAACTATCTATGGATGCATATTTACTACGTATTGAGCTTCGTGACTGTATACAGGGTGTATAAAAATACGGGGCATAATTTCAGGTATGTATTTCCCACATGTAGACAATCAAAATAGTTCATTACAACATGTGTCCGGAAATGCTTTATTTCCGAGTTATGGTCTTCACAACATTGAAATTCACTGGAACGTTTTTCTTTCCGCAGGTCGTTGCCGTCAAAGTAGACATTAAGAGGGCACTCTGACAGTTCATTCCGAGGCGAAGGTTACATTCAGTGTTGTGTAGGCGTTCGACTGTGCGACATGTATTCAAATCAAGAGCTGGCAGAGATACACTTCATGTACGGTAAGGCGGACGGCAATGCTGCGCTGGCTCGTCGTTTGTACCAGGAGAGGTACCCACAGCGACAATGTCCAGATCGGAAGACATTTGTACGTCTCCATTACCGTCTGTGCGAGTATGGAAAATTTAACTCTCCTGGTTTGGGAAGGGGACGACCAAGATCTACAACTCCAGAAGTACAGGAGAAGATTCTGGAGGCTGTGAACATGACTCCTTCTATCAGCATACGAAGGGTAGCGTTGCAAGTTAATGTTCCTCATACGACTGTCTGGAGACTGTTGAAAGAGTATCAATTGTATCCTTATCATTTGCAACGTGTACAGGCCCTGTCACCAGCAGATTACCCTGCACGAGTTAGGTTCTGTCAGTGGTTCTTGCAGCAGTGTGGTGTAACTTTCCTGCCTTAGTATTATTTACAGATGAAGCACAGTTCACACGAGATGGCTGCATAACAAATTTCCACAATCAGCATGTATGGGCGTATGAAAACCCACGTGCAACTGTTCCATCTCATCACCAGGTGCGGTTCTCCCTCAACATGTGGGCCGGTATCATTGGTGATCGATTAGTTGGACCCCATGTACTTGTAAACAGACTTACGGGGCAGGCGTACACAAACTTCCTGGAAAACACCATACCTCATGTTTTAGAAGACACTCCACTGATCAATCGTCAACACATTCACTTCTTGCATGATGGCGCTCCTGCACACTTCAGTCGTACGGCTCGCAGGTACTTGGATCGAAGGTTTCCTGATCGATAGGATAGGATAGGTAGAGGTGGCCCAATTGCTTGGCCTCCACGCTCACCTGATCTGAACCCTCTCGATTTCTACTTGTGGGGCCATTTAAAATAATTGGTTTATTCGTCTCCGGTGCCTGATTTGGAATCCTTTCGGAATCGAATTGTAGCATGTTCTGAGGACATACGCAATACTCCTGGAGTTTGGGATTGTGTTCGCAGGTCAATGAGACATCGATGTTAGGTCTGTATTCAAGCAGGAGGTGGACATTTTGAACATCTTTTGTAATGACAACGACCTGCGGAAAGAAAAACGTTCCGGTGAATTTCAATGTTGTGAAGGCCATAACTCGGAAATTAAGCATTTCCGGACACATGTTGTAATGAACTATTTTGATTGTCTACATGTGGGAAATACATACCTAAAATTATGCCCCGTATTTATGAAACACCCTGTATAATAGACTGTGGTAATGCGGTGCGCCCGTTCCGAGGAAGCTAAGAAATAAAGAGTGTAGTGGGGACCCGTCTGCGTAGGGAAGTGTGCAGGGACTCGGCCGTACGCCAACATACGACTACTCGCCGCCCACTAACAGGTTTTGTTAGGTAGAGGTTGGAGTGGGACCGGTGGTGGTGGTGGTGGTGGTGGTGGTGGTGGTGGTAGTAGTAGTAGTAGTAGCGCTATAATAATAATAATAATAATAATAATAATAATAATAATAATAATAATTATTATTATTATTATTATTATTATTATTATAATACCGATGTTACTATAATAATCTATACTAATAATACCGGTAAATCTGTAGCCGAAATTTTTCTGGTAATTTTCGCTTTCCCAAAAATAATTGGTGTTAACATGTATAATTATTCATCATGAGAACGTAAAACACTTTTTTGAAATTTTTGTTTGTGTGTCTGTCTGTCTGGATGTTTGTTACCTTTTCACGCGATAATGGCTGAACGGATTTCGATGAAAATTGAAATATAAATTAAGTTCGTTGTAACTTAGATTTTAGGCTATATGGCATTCAAAATATTTTATTTAAAGGGGCCTGAATTAAATAAATCGAAATATCTCGCTTATTATTGCTTTTTGTGAAAAATGTTATATAAAAAAAGTTTTTTTAAAAATGATTTCCGATAAGTTTTATTCTATGCAAAATGTTGATAGGACTGATATTTAAGGATATACAAGACTTTTACAATAACAATACAATACATTTTCACCGCCGCCTCAGATTATAGCGTTGTTGTTCCTGGAGTAACTCCTATGTGCAAAATATAAAATTTTTGAGTAGAAAGAAAATACACATTTATTCATTCCATGGCAATGGTACATAGGAGATCGTGAATTCTTACATTTTCGAAAGAAAGAAATATAATTACATATCACTATATATGCTGTATCACTATTTAAGTTATTTGAAGGGTTCAGAACCATAGTGGGCCAAGCGCCATTTACTAAGGACGTAGAAAACAAAGGTTAAAATTAAGTTATTACCATAATTCAATGGGAACATATAGGAAGTAATATAATGTATACACTTTAAAACTAAAAGATATGTCAATCTTCATTAAACTAAGATTGCATGTAATAACAATTAAGAAATATGTTAAAGGAATTGTCATTGCACCAAATGAGTGGTCTCTGGACCAGAATGATCGCATTTTAATTATTTAAATACAATTTAAATTAAGTAACATATTAAACGATTTATCCTTCTATCAAACACGAATGTTCCCTGGATCAAACGTCCTATTTTAATTATGTAATTACTTTATATTTATTTCTAACGGGTGCAGCGGAGCGTGCGGGTACGGCTAGTAATAATAATAATAATAATAATAATAATCAGGGAAAGGATTTATATGTAAATACATATTTACTTATAAAGCTAATATAATTTATATTTTGCATTATCTTTATGTTTCACAATGTGTAGGGTTGAAAAATCCTACTTTTATTTTCCATATTTTTCCATATTTTAGAGTTTAGTACATATTTTCGTTAATTTCCATATATTTTCCATATTTCATATAAAACAGTCCATATTATATTAGGTTTAACAATAAAACAAAACAAAATTCCATTAACTTTTAAAAATACATTTCAACAATAGAGATTTAAACACATGTTCAGTAATCCCTTTAACATCAGAGTTATTTGAAAATTAGCAGTCCTATCAACAATGGGAAAGTAAGTTACAAAACTGTATTAATTTAATTTAAAATTTTTAACAGACTTCAGTTGTGCAGCTCAACAGTTAAATGCCAGTCAGAGTACACATAGGTTCAGTTTTGTAAATCATACTATAAAGACGGTAAATATGCCAAAAGTACGTCATTCAGTCAATTTAAAATCAAAACTAACAAGTTACATTTCAGAATTTAAAGAAGATGGTTTATCAACTGACAATAAAATATTATTTTGTAATTTGTGTCAGTGTGCAGTATCATCTACACAAAAGTTCCTGGTGCAACAACACATTACAACTAGTAAACATCAGGCCAACAAACAACTAAATTCCAAGCAGAGACAATTGTTTTTAACACAACCAACAACATCGAATGTAAGATCTGAGTTTAACATCGACCTGTGCCGTTCTCTCATCTCTGCTGATATTCCTCTCTACAAACTAAAGAATAAGGTCTTCAGGGAATTCCTTGAAAAATATACTCAACATACAATCCCGGATGAGTCAACACTTAGGAAGACGTATGCTCCATCCATCTACGATGAGACAATACAGAAGATAAGAGATGAAATTAAAGATAGTTCAATTTGGGTTTCCATTGATGAGACTCCCGACAAAGAAGGTAGACTTGTTGGTAATGTAGTTATCGGTTTGTTAAGTGAACAATATTCTGAACGAATTCTTTTACATTGTGATGTTCTAGAAAAGTGCAATAACAAAACTATAGTTAAACTGTTCAACGAAGCTATGGGTATCCTGTGGCCAAAGGGTATTATGTACGATAATGTGTTATTCTTTATTAGCGATGCTGCCCCTTATATGGTCAAAGCTGGACAAGCATTATCTGTTGTATATCCTAAATTGACTCATTTTACTTGTGTGGCGCATGCATTTCATCGTGTGGCAGAAGTGGTCAGAGACAATTTCCCTAAAGTAGATTTGTTGATTTCATCAGTGAAAAAAGTATTTCTCAAAGCTCCCAGTAGAGTTAACGTGTTGAAAGAAATGTACCCTGAAATTCCATTGCCACCAAAGCCAATTTTAACTAGATGGGGTACATGGCTAGAAGCAGTTGAATATTATGCCGAACATATAGACTCTATTAACAATGTTCTCCTTGCATTGCACTCTGAAGATGCAGTCTCAATTGATACTGCGAAAACAGTTACCTGTGACATAAGTGTGAAGAATGACTTAGCTCACATTCAGCATACATTTTCATGCATCATAAAAACGCTCAAAAGTCTCCAAAATAGGCACCTTTCACTATCTGAAAGTTTTGAAATTATAAATAGTACTGTGGAACAACTGAATCGTGGTAGAGGTAAAGTTGCAGATGCAGTAAGAGCTAAGGTGGACACTGTACTTTAAAAAAACCCTGGATATGAAGAACTACAAAAGGTTGTTGCTGTGATGAGTGGTGAATCAACAGTGAAGATTAACTTGGACTTATCCCCAGCAGACATTGTGAAATTGAATTATGTACCAGTTACTTCTTGTGACGTCGAACGCTCTTTTAGTCAGTATAAATCTATCCTCAGAGACAATAGAAGAAGATTCACTTTTCAGCACTTGAAAGAAATGTTTGTAACCTATTGTTATGGTAACAGACAATAAAAATTGTGTTTTGTTGAAACTACATTGGAAGATAAGGTACGTCCATTATATTTTTTGTTTAGTTTGATTAAAATGTACCAATATTTAACGTACATAGTCATTTTTTTATAATTTTAAGTCCATATTTAATTCCATATTTTGGTAAAAATCCATATTTAATTCCATATTTTGGTAAAAATAACTACATATATATTTACATATTTCATATATTTTTAGTCCATATAAATCCGTTCCCTGATAATAATAATAATAATAATAATAATATTATTATTATTATTATTATTATTATTATATCGATACTATTATTATTATATTATACTATATTATATTATATTATATTATATTATATTATATTATATTATATTATATTATTATTATTATTACTGTTATTATTATTATTATTATTATTATTATTATTATTATTATTATTATTATTATTATTATTATTATTATTATTATTGAACGAATGAATGGAGCCGCTGTGTCTCATGAAGGGCTAGGGCTTCCTACAGGAGGGGAATAATTACATATTGGGCCTATTTACGCATTTTTACTCATTTTCATCCTCTCTTATTCTATAATCTTACATTACACAGTATTATAGAACTAACCAATAATTTATTTGCTTATACTTAGGATGAGGAATCGATGAGTAAAAAATGAAATGTCTTGTATACATATTAGCTATACTATTTCACTCAAAGTAACATATACTGTTTCAACTCTAATTAATTCATGACTTGGATTGACTGCAAAAGATATTAAAATATTTTCTACATCTTATGCAAATTCCGCGGATGATGTGTTACTGGAATTCAGCTGAAATTGGTAGACCTCCAACGTGACAGTCAAATTTAAGCAGAATCTTGGCAGAATTTTACAAAAAGTTTCCTCGTTCAAGATTTCGCCATCTTCACAACAGGCTGCTAGAATTTTAAGTAGACCTATGTTTTGTTCAACACACATATGTGAATTACGGCTTTCACTCATGAAAATGAATAAAGCCGTGCGAAGAGGACATTTATCGGATAAGAATCTGAAGAACACGGATTGCTCAAGGTATTACAGCTGATATCGAGGAGCAGATGATGAAGAAGTCTCAGGAAACAAAATAATCACAATAAAAATGTGTCATAGATATAGGCCCTATTACACATTGTAAAGTTGTGTTTTGATGTAGTTTTGTACTTAGTTTTTTATTTTAATTCTGTTATGCTTGTTCTAGCCTACAAAGTTTTATTTCATTTTTATAATTAATTTTTATATTAGTAGATAAAGTGAAGTTACTTCGTACTAAATTTTATTTCTAACCCTACACTGCGTTACAATATTTAATATCATTCATCCATAGTTTTTCACTGCAAACCTAGCATTCTCCAATCTTTCCTATTTTCCTTCTTCCTATTAGCCTCCGCATATGATCCATATAATTTAATGTTATCTATCATCTGATGTCTTCTCCTGTCCCGAACTTTTCCTCCCACTGCATCCTTCTTTAGGCAGTTTCTTCTTTGCCAGTGACCCAGCTAATTCCTTTTTCTTTTCCTGATTAGTTTCAACATTATTATCTCTTCACACACTCAATCTAGTAAAGCTTCATTTCTTATTCTATTTCGCAAATTCCATTCTTCTCCATATTCACATTTCAAATGTTTCTAGTCGTTTCTCTTCACTTCATCGTAATATTCATGTTTCTGCCTCATACAACGCTACACTCCACACAAAGCACTCCACTATTGTCTTCCTTAGTTCTTTTAGTCAGAGGTCCGCAGAATATGCTCCTCTTTCTATTAAAAACTTCCTTTGCCATTGCTATCCTCCTTTTGATTTCCTGGCAGCAGCTCATGTTAATACTTATAATGTAATGCAAAATCCTACATCAGCACTGATAGAGCCATATTTCAACCTCTAATGCAGTGGTCGTCAGCACTCGCTGAAATGGGTAAAGGGTAAGCGGAGCAACTTGATTTGCCCCGTCGTGCAGCAGGAAGAAGTAGACAGCATACCCGCCAGCAGTCACGAATGCACGCTTGTGCTGTGAGAGACCTGAGAGTAAAGGCTGGTTCACAATAAACCGGGAACGGGAACGAGAACGAGAACGGAAATGTTAAAATAAATGAATTTAAATGTGGGCATACACAATTAACTATTGTGAATGCTCAGATTTAAATAGATATATTTTAACATTATTTCCGTTCTCGTTATCGTTGTCGTTTCCGTTCCCGGTTTATTGTGAACCAGCCTTAAGAGACGCTAGCCCGAGAATGCATTGAGTTGACGACCGCTGCTTTAATGAGTCGCCTGATAAGCTCCAGGGCACGGAAGCTCAACCACTTCCTATATCAGCATCGGAAACCTGCATTACTCCCAACATTTGAACCTGCCTATTCTTAACTGTTCCAGAAGATAGATGAAATGAGGGGAGGATGAAAAGTGTTGGTGGAATGAGACGGAAACGAGAGTACCCAAAGAAAAAATTCTGTGCCACATCTTACTTTGTCCACCGTCCCCCGCTGTGGAATAACGGTTAGCATGTCTGACCATGAAATTAGCGGGCCCGGATTGAAATTCTGGTTGGGGCAAGTTACCTACTTGAGGTGTTTTCCGTGGTTTTCCCTCAACCCATTAAGAGTAAATGCTGGGTAATTTTCAGCGATGGACTCTGGACTCATCTCGCTAGCATTATCACCTTCATCTCACTCAGACGCTGGATAGCCATAGCAGTTGATAAAACGTCCACAATATGTTTCAGCACTTCGTCGGGAATCGAACTAGAGGCCACCTGGATAGAAGAACAGCGCGCTAGCCAAGGGCCATAAGAAACAGTAGTAACTAATCATGTCTTAGAAAGAATTTTGACGTCTGTAATTTGAAGCGCTAGACAGAGAAAATGCACCATTCGGAGCAGTTTGTAGCCGGCCATCAAGCAGAGATGTGTATAAAAATTGTCTGGACGTCGACTAAGGATGTAAGTTGACTGTGTTAAGAGGTGACATTTACACGAAGCTTAAATTAAATTAAATCAAATCGGTTCTGCAAAAATTTACCGTTCACTGAAGGGACTACTGAGGGCAGATGGTAGTTACGACATGTTTTTGTGTACTTCATTTCATGACTGTAACAAATATCTCGGTTAGTAAGATATATTACGTAATATTTCCAATAACTCGTGCCACTTTGCAGTCGTGACAAATTGGTAATTTATTACGAGAAATCATGTGTAACGTGTTTTCACAATTTCTTACGATTGGTTTCAGAAAGCATTATAATAAACAAAACTTACTGTATGAGTATATTTCTTAAACATGCTTACTTTATAGAAACAGACGTTTCAAAACATGCAAATATCACTAATTCTCATTCTTAACAAACTACAATAGAATGCCAACCAAAACTAGAAGTTAAGCATTTAAAATATGATTCCTTGTATTTTAAGTAATTTATCATTCATCGAATTAAAAAAGATATATAATGCCACCAGTTTTGTCTTACTATGGTCTTTGTACAATCAGCCAACTTTTTCTCACCGAAGGCAACATGGATTATTATCTAACAGGATCCGATGAGAATTATTGTGGAAAAATGACTATGGACCTGTTTCTCCCCAAGGACTTCGTCTTTCCTTTGTACAAAATCCATTATCACTCCATTCAAAAAACAAAAACATAAAGTCATTCTCTGACCACTACTATAGAGTAGTGGTCAGGATGTCTGATTACAAAATTAGCGGCCCCGGTTTTAAATCCTGGTTAGGTTTACGCCAGTAATTTTCTCCAACCAATTGGAATTTTCGGCGTTGGGCACTCAACTTCACTTATATCATTCAATAATTTCAAAGGATTCAGTACAGTACTATGCAATACTTTTGACTTGAGCTTAGATGGCATGTTTTGAGGCGGTTACAGAATTCGCAGGGTTTTGAAGGGGCGTTAAACGAGGGCTTCTTCGAATATGAATGTTGTGTAAGCTGACTTGATAAATAACACCAATAGTGAATCACAATACACAAACGAATGCGATCCTATGGAGCTCAAGAATAATTCCTAAGGAAAGGAATAGTAAACACAATATTATAAACTTCGGACACTTTTTAACTTCGCTCTAGAATATGCCATTAGGAAAGTTCAGGATAACACAGAGGATTTGGAAATGAACGGGTTACATCAGCTTCTTGTCTATGGAGATGACGTGAATATGTTAGGAGGAAATCCACAAACGATTAGAGAAAACACGGAAATTTTAGTTCAAGCAAGTAAAGCGATAGGTTTGGAAGTAAATCCCGAAAAGACAAAGTATGTGATTATGTCTCGTGACCAGAATGTTGTACGAAATCGAAATATAAAAATTGGAGATTTATCCTTCGAAGAGGTGGAGAAATTCAGATATCTTGGAGCAGCAGTAACAAATATAAATGACACTCGGGAGGAAATTAAACGCAGAATAAATATGGAAAATGCCTGTTATTGTTCGGCTGAGAAGCTTTTGTCATTTAGTCTGCTGTCAAAAAAATCTGAAAGTTAGAATTTATAAAATAGTTATATTACCCGTTGTTATGTATGGTTATGAAACTTGGACTCTCACTTTGAGAAAGGAACAGAGATTAAGAATGTTTGAGAATAAGGTTCTTAGGAAAATATTTGGAGTTAAGAGGGATAAAGTTACAGGAGAATTGAGAAAGTTACACAAAGCAGAACTGCATGCTTTGTATTCTTCACCTGACATAATTATGAACATTAAATCCAGAAGTTTGAGATGAGCAGGGCATGTGGCACGTATGGGCGAATTTAAAAATGCATATAGAGTGTCAGTTGGGAGGCCGGAGGGAAAAATACTTATGGGTAGGCCGAGACGTAGATGTGAGGATAATATTAAAATTGATTTGAGGGAGGTGGGATATGATGATAGAGAATGGATTAATCTTGCTCAGGATAGGGACCAATGGCGGGCTTATGTGAATGAACCTTCGGGTTCCTTAAAAGCCAGTTGTAAGTATATATTATTATTATTATTATTATTACTATTATTATTTTTACTATTTATTATTATTGTTATTGTTATTATTGTTATTATTGTTATTATTATTATTATTATTATTATTATTATTATTATTATTATTATTATTATTATTATTAATGCCGTTGCTATTATACATAGGTACTACTAATCCATACTTATAAAATACAAAGTAAAGTAAGACAATTATTATTTTAAAAATAAAGAAGCAGGACACTCCTACGTTGCAGAAAAAATACCTAGGCGGCGCCCTGGGACGACTACACACCATGAATGACAGAACGGTTTTGGGGCAGGTATGTTTTTCCAGAATATATCATTCGTTATCTCGTGAAATCAAATCTATTCGTGCGCCGTAGCTCATAGTAAGAAACTTATGATGGGAGTAAGCGAGCTAGCTATAGAGGAACAACTTAGTAAACTCCGTTGGTCTGCGCATACGTCAATCATAAAGAGTCACACAATATACTATTCACCCCTTCCTTTCTAATTGTCAGCCAATAACTGAAAAAGGTGTTACTTACGTAGACTTTCAATGAGGCAGAATATTTTCGCATTCTTTTTATATTTAATAATA
Organism: Periplaneta americana; assembly: GCF_040183065.1. Classification (NCBI taxonomy): domain Eukaryota; kingdom Metazoa; phylum Arthropoda; class Insecta; order Blattodea; family Blattidae; genus Periplaneta; species Periplaneta americana. The sequence goes on along the minus strand of NC_091117.1, from coordinate 139,103,669 downwards.
ACTCAAAAAGTAGCATTCAGATTCTAATAAGGAAAAAAACATGTTGAAGAGTATTGTTTGCAGATTTTTAAGATGTTTGAGTCACAATATACCAAATGTAAGAATTCTTAATTGAGGTCTGTTTTATACTACTGTAGTGTGGGTAAAATATGTTTTTGAAGTAGAAAATCGGTCAGCGATAAACTTTTTTCTTAAAGAAATAAGTGGGTAGTTGTAGTGTATGAAATCGTCTAAATAGATTCTACTTTATGTTGAAAAGAACTCCATGTTAATAGAATGAGTCAATAAGATATCATCACTTGTTAAGTTTATGTCTGACTGCTCGCGATCCGTCAAGTAGCGCGTACATAAACATTATTTATCTTCAAAACCCAACAGTGCTTTAAAAATAAGCATTTATTGTTTTGATTGATTTCGTTTACTTAAACGGACAGACTAAATATTTAGTCAGTTGTCTCCAGTCATTTCAACTGAATTTTTGTAACAGAAATTGGGTTCCCCACCAACGTAAAGGAACGATTGTGTCGTCGCCTTTTCGCAGAATATGCAAAAGACAAGTGGAAGAAATGAGTTGTGCACGTTAAAAATAACAAAGAACAATATTTTTATAGTTCTAATGTAATACAGTAGAAGTGAAACTGACAGAATAATTTCGTTTGGAGAATGTTTAACTGATAGCAGTGTGATGCATCAGATGACTTGTCAATCAGTAGCGACAAGGGTACAAATTAATGGAGGGAAACTCCGACTCCGCCTCCAGCGCAGCGGTAAGGTTTAGTAACCTCTTACAACGAAGTTTCCCCAGTTGTTAACCTATAGCTTGCAAGTCGAAGCGTAGCGAGGGAAGGAAGCTTCTCAGTCCACTTCTTCCTTCCCCTCATGCGCAGGTAGGTTTCACGAGATACCGAATGCCCCATACTTACTTAGTTTTCCTTGCGATACTTATTCCACTATGACTGCATTATCTCTGTATCAGCATCCCATTCTCTCGAAGTTGAAGAATAGCAGTTCACGATTTTCTCATTATAGTTCAGTAGTGTTGCCAACGTTCGGTTTTACTCCCTGTTGTTCGGTATCCGGTTAAATAGTTCGTCCGGACGTGATTTATTCGGTTTTTTGACAAAATAATATATTTAGGCAATTTTTCCTTTATGCAAGATTTTAAAGATATTTAAAGTTACTCCTTTTAAAATTACAAATTCTAAATGTAAAAGTGATTATTCTTTCTGTTTACTTCTCTTTTCACTCAGTAAGAATTGAATTCAATAATGAGCTTACAAGCACTTTAAAAATTTCAATTGAGGGGTTAACTGGAAGAAGGGCGTAATTCGAATTACGGCGTTTATCCGTAAAATGGCTATATGCGTTCTTTGGCGGCGTTTCTACCAACCACCACAATGTTATGTCTCTACTCCCAATGGATTGCAATAGAGAGGTATTATTGAATTGCGTCCATCTTCCATCTCATTAGTGTGGTTCGAGGACCGGCAAAGGTAACTGTAAAGGTGTTCGCGTTGTCTGACGAAAGTTCTGATCTATCCTATCTTTCGTCTAATGGAAGCGAATATACCCGTTTTGATGTTGATAGTATCAGTGAAAATGAATTACATACGAAAATGTAGAAAACGGAAACGGTTTAACAAACTGTGAAAGTTGTAATCTAGCAACCGACGACGAAATTACGGCAAAGCTTACACAAGTAGGTCAGAAAAAAGTGAGAGAAATACAATATTACTATTTATTTTTATCAGTGGAGAATGAATATAAGGTATTAATAATATAGGCGTATGCAATGCTATAAAATGTTTGATTCAGGCTAGCAGTCAGTCATTTAGAAAGGCCATATTTCTGACAGGTTAGCAACAAAACATTTAAGCCAGTTGCTGCCAGAAGAAATATGAGATGTCTACAGAGGAACAAGCCATTTTTCCATTGAGGGTTTGGGGAAACTGGAATCAAAAACCAACAGGATACATTTCTTATGGGATATTTGGAGAGGAGGACCATAAAGCAACGTCAAACTGTAAAACCACAGCATCGACAATATTCTTGGGTATACATTATCATGACTGAGAAGAATTTTTATGCAATTCCTTTATTCCGTCATTGTTAAAAATATCTAAGAAACGAGTGATAACTGTACAAAATATAGTGAAACTAGGTGATACTGTAATGACAGATATGAGAGGCAAACTCTCCAATAGGCCTCACAAGATTCTAGATGTTGTTTATATAGGTTATTAGATCACTTAAAGTGGTACAGTGTTTGTAAGCCTATATTCTAGGTATTTTCAGTTAAAATGATAACGTGAAATAAGTGAGATTAATTATTTTTAATGCTGTGATAATTTAATAAATGAACATATTATATATATATATATATATATATATATATATATATATATATATATATATATGTTTTTATAGAAATATAGTAAGTACATTGTAATTATCTTCATTATTGTAGTATAGACCTATATCCAGCCTTTGCTATAGAAATATTAGAAATATGGAAAAGTTAACAGTATTGTAGTACTTTCAAACCTCTTCTATGGAAGAAGGGGGTAATTAAAAAAAATTGAATGCTTCGTTCTCGTACAATATTTAAACGTTAACCATGGAACTCATTGTAATCACAAGATAAGGTATTACCCTTCAATATATATGAATAGTGTCATATTCCAGCAAGAGATGCGGGGTATAGATAGTTTTGTTGATTATCTCAAAACTATGTTTTCTGAGTTAAGTCTTCTTCCAGCTAACCCCTCAATTAGTTTATTTAATTTTATACTTCCTATTTAGGACTCTCGATAACTCGGAGTCCATAATATACATTTGCTACTAATGTTAATCCGGCACTGGAAATACTGAACCACATCTCCCACTTTCTAGAAATATTATTATACGTCTGGTTTTCCAGCAAAGAAAAGTTGGCAACACAGTGCCACATCTTACACCTTGACATAGTTTCCGGGTTTCTCGTAAGAAACGAACGAGATCTAAGAATAAAACGTCTTGCAATTATTATTAGAAGCAATATTATTAGTTATTAGTGTTAATACCACGAGTTCTGTATTGAGAAGTTTATTAAAAGTGAACGCATACCTTTCAGATACAACAATTAAGCAAACATATGCTCAAGTAATGAGAATTGATGGCTTCAAGCAATATCTACTCGTACAACTTGCACTGCATAAACAAGAGTGCTTTGAAAATAATAAAAATAACACTCTTGGTTATTACTGGCTGCCCTTGTAAATATATTCGTGTGCATATTTCTCTGCAGGCAAATTTCAAGGTCTCCTACAAATCTTTTATGAACCAGTTTCATCGTTGCAAACTTGTAATTCAAATAGGTAAGGGAGAAAGAAAGAAAAAAAGAGAGATAGAGACGAGAAGGGGAGGGAAAGGTATACATCAAAATGTAATGGGATTAAGGTGTAAAAATAAAACGTACGCTTGGAGCGCTATAATCATTTGTTGTTTATAACTACGTACATTCAGTACAGCAAGAAGGAAAAGGATCTATATGCAACAATAAAATGATTAAAAGGTGTAAACTAGATGACGTCTATTACCAGCAGAATTTTATTTTTAAAATACTTCCTGACCTTGTATCGAAATTGGATCGAAGGCGTGATGTCCGTGATATCGGGTCCTACTCCCTGTTTAGCATTCCGCGCAGGTTACAGAGCCTTCATTAATGGCTGGCTATCGTCTTGGTGAGACAGGTCAAGGATTTAATTGGTCTCGGTATGCATGATTTAACCCACAGACTTTTAAATAGCGCTACGTACAAGATTGGAAGGAGATTGAAGCCATGAATTATTGTAGTAAGCGAAAATTTAGTCTTGCTTATTTAGTTTTTAATTTGTTATTTTACGACGCTTTATCAATTGCTATGGTTATCTAGCATCTGAGTGAGATGGTGATAATGCCGGCAAAATGAGTGCAGGGCCCAGCACCGAAAGTTACCCAGTATTTATTCTTAACGGCTTGAGGATAAACCCCGGGAAAAACCTCAAGCAGGTAACTTGTGTCAACCAGGATTTCAACTTGGTCTCGCTAGTTTCACGGTCAGGCATGCTAACCGTTACTCCACAGCGGTGGACTTATTTAGTAAGTCGCAATCTTTTGTAATTTTGTGATTTTTTTCGTATTGGGAATCGTTATCCCAGGAGGAGTACTTTTATGTTTCTCCGTCATCCTGGTTCTGATATTAACAAATAAAAGCCTAAAAATTGATTCATAATTAGAGTTGTGGAGGTTTTCGGTTTTAACGGATGAAATATGACGGAAAAGAGAACACTTGCGACTATTTCACGGAGAACAAAGCAACTGCAGTCACTTCTAATTTCTCAGTTAATGAGAATACAATGATCGCAAGATAAATCAAGTATGGTGGCAGCATCTATCTTCACATTCAAATCCGTGATATTTTTGTGTATGAGGAAACTGAAAGATAGGGAATTGTATGAAAAATCCTCACAGGCTGAATGAATTAAAAGAAAATATTAATATACAGATTTCTAACATAACTAGATAAGTGGTATGTATTTTCCTGTATGTGCTTTGATCCTGGTTGAGTGGAAGAGAAGGCCTGATGACCTTAACTCTGTCAGGGAAAATAAAACTATTATTATTATTATTATTATTATTATTATTATTATTATTATTATTATTATTATTATAACGATCTCAATATTTTGCTTGAAATATTTTGATAACCTCCTGAGTCCTGAGACATTTGTTGTTTTATTTTTGAAGTTCAACATAATTCTACAATTTAAAAAAATTACTGAAATGAGGAAAAATGCTGAAAAAATTCTGCAGGTTACAGTTAGGGCAGAAAGGCAGGTAATGTATACTATACTTCGGGTGTCTGCACATACATCTGATATTATTATCATGTAAGAAGTATAATATAAGGTTTGTTCCTGCAGCGAGTTTGAGATGGTTTGACAACTATTTGAAAACTCTTCCAATCTCAACTATTGCACATGATCGGCGATCATGCTCAGAACGCTCATGTACTGTAAATTAATTGACTAATGACGTATATTGAAGATGTAATTAAATTTCACAGCATATTTTAATAACCAAATATAGAGAAGCGTGGAAACATTAAATATCAATGCAAAAAGTACGTGTGTACCATTCCAGTGGATAAAAGTCTAGCACAACTATCTCAATGCGCATGCTTCAATGCGATTTGAGATTCGTTTGCACTTGATCCGCAAATTTTTCTGATCGTTAGGAAATTGTTTGATGACGGGTTGATATGCTGCAAGAACAGCGGGCACAATGTGTTCTTTGGTATGCTAAATTTGAGTGTGTTAAAAAAAGTTCGAAGGGAATTTCGACGTGTTGAGGTATCGAACATGTGTAGAAACAGGTTGTGTTAAAAAAAGCATCCAGGAGGTCGCAGGCAAAACCCAGTACGAGAAGCAGTTATCTCTTGGCTTGGCCCCCAAACTCCCCAGGTCTAACCTTCCCTGACTTTTTCGTGTAGGGATTTGTTAAAGATATTGTCTAGTCACAGAAACCCAGGAACATTGATGATCTGAGAGTAAAAATTACTCAAGCTTTTCAACAAATAATCCCTCTTATGTTACAACGGACATGGGCTGAATTGCATCACCGTTATGAGTTGTCCGCAATGGAGATCATGTTGAGCTCTGAAGAATCTCCCATCTTTCAGTGTTGCATGCACAAAGTTTCAACAAATAAAGTTCAGTAGTAAATGTTATGCGATGTTTTTATTTTGTCCATACCCAAACGGATCACCCTGTATTTCGCTTAGTATAGAACCATACTCTCTCACTTATAAACCGAAACAAAACAAAATAATTGTAGTTTCATTCCGTGTTCTACGTGCCGGTGTATTCCTGATACAACGGAGAAGTTGTTAGTCATTTAACGACTTTGTATCAACTAGTAGGTTATTTAGCACCAATGGAATTGATGATATCGAGATGAGGCTGAGGATTAACCATGAAATTATCTGACATTCGTCTTACAGTTAGGAAAAACATCGGAAGAAATCAAAACAGGTAATCAGTCTAAGCGGGAATCGAATCAACACTCGAGTGCAGCCTAGGTCAGCAGACAAATTGCATTATCTCCTGAGCTACGAAGGTGGCCGCAGTTTTCTGAACCTATATAATTATTGTCTCTTAGATATGTATTGTTTTTGGCCAGTGTTTGAATCCGAATGGATACTCTAATATTAAATTTTGAACAAAGCGGATGTAGACAGGTTTCCTGAATGATACGGTTTTCTCCATTATTATTCTTATTTGAGCGCTCCATTAACAAAAACATCTACTTGATAGTCTACCAAGAGCTTCTGTAGCTGAAAAGGACGATACGTTGTCATATAGGTCAGGTCTCTCCATTATTAGGAAGTTGTATTGGATAATTTCGCTTCAGGATGCAAAAGAGGTTTTTGGCCTACAGAGTTCCACTTTACCAACCCATTTTGCAATGTGCTTTCACTCGGAACAATAAACAAGTGATTTAGCAGGCAACACCTCAAGGTTGGTAAAGTTTGTTGCCCTGTTGCCTTAGGCTAATTTAGCACTCACGTTTTCCCGAACATGTGACCACGACGACACGATTCCTATGGCAACCTGTTCATCATCTAGAAATTAGCAGAACCTTATAAGTAAGTTTATACAGTATTAATTACATAACGTCTCAAAACTTGTATACCCTGGATAACCATTTCAAGATTTTATAGCGGAAAGGAGAAAGGAAGAAATATTGCTCCTTTTAGAATAATTATGATGCAGATTCAGATTTATAAAAGCACGATTTCTCCTATAGCACTACTTAAGAAGCGCTGACAATTAAGCAACAAATGTTATTGTGAATATTTCTTCAAGATCTCTGTCCAAAAACATATTACTTTGAGAACATCAACCAATCCAGCAATACAAAACAATATTGGGGATCCTCGACTCTGCATTACATGCCTTCTTTGTGTTCACATGACGGTAAAGCGATTAAGATCAATAGGCCTATTGCAAATTGAGCAAATGTATTACTCCTTAATGTGCCGTATAGACCATGGGTGGGCAACCTCTCAAATTGTCAACACAACCTCAGTGCAGGTAGAACGGACTCTGTACTAGCTGTACGGTTCTTGCAAGACGCAAATTTGCTCACGTCTTCAGTAAGTGGCGGCTCGTTTTAAGTGAAAAACAATATAATCCCCATATCACTTCCCTTTAGTAATGAGTCGAAAGAGAAAGATTTTTTTATTAAGAAGGGAGGTAAAGCTTCTATTATGTTCTTTACACTTTCTTACCCATGGCATTTTATGTTACAAATAGGCTAAACACAATGAAGGTTTTAGTAAAGAAATACTGTCTAGATCTGCTTTAGAACAGCTAAAGGTAAAAATGGGATATCAATAAGGTGAGACTGATATAAAATATCGTTAGCACGTTATGCGTACAAGTAACAGAATTGCACGACGCATGATCGACTAACTAAAGAGCATTTATGTATAAATTTGAAATGTGGCAGTATCAAATAGAACACAGACAATTTCATTTTTTTTACTATAAACTATCTTGAAGAGTGATAAGAAAATATTTTGATCAAATATAAGACCCTATTTCAAGACCTACAGCAGAATTCACTGGTAAGTTTAGAGAAAGTGACAATTGACAAGAAATCGAGATTTTTCTGAAATCCTTTTGGCTAACAGCCGATATAAGATCCTGAAAGTTTATAGCTCGAATTGATAAATCTACAGAACAACACGCCATTCAGATTCCAACGACATCAGGAATCGAACTGTTCATAATGCTGCCTAGGTCAGAATTTCCAAATATACTCTTTGCTTCCATATATACTGTATATACTTGAGTCAGAGTTTAATAAAAGAAAGGAGTGTAAAAGCTCTCAATATACAGAAAGAGTTTAGAAGTAAGATTACTTCACCTGCAGTAACATGTAAAAATTAATTCCTTGAATTTGTGATTGTTTGCGAATACAGACTATTACTTTTCTAAGAACATAGAAATACTCTTTAATGTATAAAGACTTGTAAATTCTCGCGTTCTATGTACTATGCAAGACATATAATAAGAAATATTAACAAATAGTGTAACAATAAATAAGTGTTGCAGCTATATCTCTTGTATCTTTAAAAGATTGTAGGCCTATTCAGTTTGTGTTTGTGTAAACTAATTTACAAAGCTAGGAAATAATATAATTTTGTTATATGTGTTTAGATACAGTCTGTCTAAAATTACTATAATTATTGTAACATGCGTAATTCTGAAATTCAAATCATGGAGTAGATATCACGACCACCTGCATGAGCCGCCAGAGCGCACCGTGGCAGTGAACTGCTTTTGCAGCGAAAGTATAAACAACTTGTAACTGCTGCGATTGGCTCCTTCTGTCTTTCTCCCTTTCAAGGTTTATTTTAGCACTTTGTGAGCACGAGTTGTCCATCCATGGTATAGACGTTAACATGGTCAAAATATCAAATATCAGGCCTGATAAGAAATGAGAAAGTATGCAGTTATATGCAACGGAAGACTGGTCAATTAACTTAAAATTGAGTTCATGTAGATAATTTATCAACTTATAGTTAATGTCCCTGGATAAAAATAAATAAATGCATTAACTTCCTGGCCCTATCATATTACTACAAAATGTTTAATACTATAAAGAATATAGCTTATCTTGTAGACCTATGTACTATGCAAGACTAAATGAGGAGCTTATTTTCAAAACGACCATTGTTCATTCCCATAACTTTGTAGGAATCACGAAAAACTTTTTTAGGTCTAAAATCTCTTATCAGCTAGATAAGAGACATTATGAAACCAAAGAGGTTGTGTGTATTTAGAATCAAATGGGAGCAGGAGAGTCTTCGATTCCAAAGCTGGAACTAATATTTTGTCGCAAATTCTACTGTTAACAATATTCACTTTTAACGCAAGATACTTAAGCGCATCCTTAATTAGTATATCTACGAAGTTTCACACTCCTACGATCATTACAGTCCGTACTGTGCCACGCTGAACACCGTCAGTTTAATTATTACCACCTGGTACAATATACATAATATGAATATATGGATTAAGAAGAAATGTTCCGTAATAACAAATTTCCTACATAATGTAATACGTAAAATAAATTATAAAATTATACCGTATCTTTGAACTTGGTAATTTTAAATAATAATAATTTATTTAATCTGACAGGATTAAGGCCATAAGGCCTTCTCTTCCATCCTACCAGATAGCACATATAAATACAAAAAAGAAATACAAACACTGATGAAAATATACAAATTAAGTTAAAGCCCTATAGAGGGTCAACAGAGTCAAAAGTACATTATAGTGCTCTCATCGAGCTAATACAACAAAAAGAAAGAAAACAGAGATAGCAATGATGATATCGATAACTGACAATAATAATAATAATAATAATAATAATAATAATAATAATAATAATAAATATATTACATATTAATTTTCAATTTTACAACAGCATAGTTACAATATTTACTATATGTCATGGGTTAAGGTGAAGTTGCGCAACCTGACATGTGTTCAACAAACAATTCCACGAACTAGACAACAAAATTATATAAAAAAATCAACAAAGAACAGTAATAATACACATTGATATACAATTCATTGTTGTTTTTATATGGTTTCTGAAAATTGTCACAGAGCATTTAACAATTGTGACAACTATTTCATCCTGCAGTTCTTTTCCTATTTTGTATTTATTTCTCCACTTAACAAAAATTTTTGGAATTCTTCCCCTAGAACAGAATAAGAGACCTGTAACAGATTTTTTTAATGCTGTAATATTGTAAAAAATAGGGTATGGTAGACTAATATATGGATTTCTTTTCTTTGTCAACTTCTCGAGATTGCCCAGTTTAGTTACAGTTTGGTAAAAGGACAATTTGCTGATAAGAAGCTAATTTTTATGTACAATCAGTTTGTCATAATGTTGCCCTAGGTCCGATGTTTCGCATGCGGTCAAAGTGCGATTCTGGTCAGTCACCTCTGAGAGTTCATTGGTTAGCATTACGTCAAACTACGACCAGAGGATCTGAAGTATTATATAATATTTATTCAACAGCAAGAACTTTAGCCTCAAAACTGAGCGATTAGGCACGCAGGGATGACATCAGAGAGAAAGAAACTAGCCGAGTGAATGCCCGTCGTTACCACAATGAACTATTATTACTGAAGGCACTGTCAGTAGCCCAGTGGGTCATTAAGACATTAACGATAGATTTTAACACCAGGTTCGTACTGCCGGCAGTTTATTCTATAACCACTGTACGTTCAGTTCTATTCAAGTGAATTTTAATTACGCCCTAAAGCACTTTCCAAGCTACAGATATACTCGTAAATTTTATTGGTTGAAATATAATAGTTGTTTAACTGAACTCAGTTCCTATGTAGACACCTGATGTGTTGGGTTTTCAGCTCACGCGTGTACTTATAAAACAAAGAATTCAATTGTTTTATACAACAAACGTTGCTATGGTAACATAATATGATATGATATGATATGATACGATATATGATATATGATATGATATGATATGATATGATATGATATGATATGATATGATATGATATGATATGATATGATATGATATGATATGATATGATATGATATTATAAGATATGATATGATATGATATGATATGATATGATATGATATGATATGATATGATATGATATGTGATACGATACGATATATGTCAACATTTACATCCATGTAATGTGGACCTCATAATTTGTATCCGGTAACACAATTACATTCATTACAGTTATACCTTTTGTAGACGGTCTTATAATTTAACTTTCCACCCCATTTAGATCATTCAAAATTGACACTTTTACGACTCTGTTCTTGATTTTCAGTACACTTATATCGAACACACACTGTTTCTAATAATATTTGTTACTAAAGCATACTACTCTATTGTCCAATATGTTCTCACTATGTCTGTTTCTTGTGTACATTTCATTTTCAGATCTCACTACCCCGCCATACTCCTCACCTAATTTTCATTATCTCTATCGTTTTACTTAACTTCCTATTACACTCCTCTAATTCATTCAAAATTGACACTTTTATCACTCCGATCTAAATTTTCAGTTCACTTAGACTATATCGAACACACACTGTTTCTACTAATACTTGTTACTAACACATATTATACCACTGTCCAATATGTTCGTTATTATGTCTGTTTCTTGTATACATTTCATTTTCAGATCTCACTAATTTTCTACATATTATACTTCGCTATCCTAGCTAGCCTCCTCCACCATACTCCTTACCTATTGTCATTACTTCTATCGTCTTATCCTACTTCCTATTACACTCCTCTAATTCATATTCCAATTTTATTTACTAAGTCCTTAGTCGTCTCTTCCTTAGACGTCTCTGGACCAGAAACATTCACTTCACCATTTTCTGTTATAAACTCGTCATTCTTTTTCTTCACTTCACTTCTCACCATTTCAGATCTTGCACGCACAGAAACAATTTCACTTCTCCTTTTGGCACTGGCCTTCCTTCCCACTAATCTGGTTAAATCACTTCCCAAATCACTTGAATTTTTACTCGTTTCACTAAACTTCATTGAATTTGTGGTACTTAAGTCGCTCTTATCTGTTTTCTTCTTCTGTATTCTTGGGTAACAGAATAAATAGTTGGATTTCCTGGTGTTAGGAAGCAGTTTATTCGTAGAAATTAACAGAAAATAACGATGTTTTTAAGTTAAAGTGAGAGAATTGAGATTTTAATGATGATTGGATATGATGACAAGAAACTTACACAATATGAAGTATGTGCACTTTTCAATGAAACACATCCAGATCGACATACTATTTATCAATCTACTGTGAGTAGAATGCAAAACAAATTCAATGTGAGAGATGTCCAAAATCTGATAGACCATCATCAACTATTGAAGAACTGGAGCCAGATATTTTGTTAACAGTGAAAGATAATCCACATTCTTCACTTACTGAATTACAACCTACATTTGATGTAAATCCAGAACAACAATCTGGAGACGCTGCGTCATAATAAATATCATCCTTATAAATTGCAGTCCTTACAGGAGCTAATGGAAGATGACAGAGACAGAAGATTTCAAATCTGTGAGGCAATGACCAACCTCTGCTATAGAGACCCCAATTTCGTATCAAGCTGGCTTTTCACTGATGAATCTAAATTTTGTCTGAATGGTGAAGTGAATAGACAAAATTTCAGGTACTAGTCAGAAACTAACCCACGCTGGATGGTAGAAACTCACACGCAATTTCCCCAGAAGGTAAATGTATGTGAAGGGATTCTAGGATGCAGAGTTGTGGGCTCCTACTTTTTTGATGATACACTTAATGGGGGCCAGTATTTAGAATTTTTGCGTGAAGAGTTAATACCAGCTTTTGCCGTTCTTCACCTAAACCTCCAGGATACAAACTTACCTAATGATTCTATCTGGTATCAGCAAGATGGGGCTCCTCCTCATTATGCTGCTCCTGTACGGCAATATCTGAATGAAGTGTTTCCTAATAGATGGTCGGAAGAAGAGCATTTGTAGAGTGGCCTGCAAGATCGTCGGATCTTTTCCCTCTTGTTCACTTTCTATCATATTATTTAAAATGTAAAATATTTGCTACGAAGTCTGCTGATATTGATGAGTTGAAAAGAAGAATACGAATGTAGTGTAGAGAAATATCACCAGCGGTTACTCAACATGTTAAACAGGAATTTGTTTTGCGTCTTTCACAATGCCAGATCGTAAATGGGCAACATATTGAACATTTGCTTCTGTAAAAAAATTATTTCAACTGTTTATTTTATTACCATAGCAACGTTTGTTGTATAAAACATTTGATAGCTTGAATAACCATGGAGAATAATAAAATCTTTCAGATGGTATATAGAAAGATAAAGTGTTACTTGAAAATGTTTCCGATGACGTCACAACTCCCAAAACAATGATATCAAGAATGGTTTTTTTTTAAGTGTCTTTTAAAATACAGGTCTACGGTTTGACGTGTCCGAGTGTTTTTCGAAAAACATAGCTGTAGCAGAAAATATGCTTAACTTTTGAAACACACTTTATGTAATACATGGGAATGTATATTATATTATATTATAGTATATTATATTATATTATATTATATTATATTATATTATATTATATTATATTATATTATATTATATATCACATTATAGATACCTAGTATGAACACATTATAATATTTTCATATTCATTCTTTCATAGTGGTCTACTCAATGGTACGTCTTTCACTACAAACACAGCATTCTCCAGTTTTTCCTATTTTGTATAAATTCTATAATATGCAAGTACTATAATTGAAGGGTCTGGTGCAGAGTGCTGCATTGGAGTTAAATCGCTCGCTTGAACTCGGTCAAATGTCGCACGCTCGAGCGAGATAGGATCGGTCGTGATACGCTCGTAATAAATAGAAGCACAGTACAAGGTCATCTCACCGACATGTCTTATCTTGTATGGAGGGCGACAGATAAGATACACATATGTTTTGCTCACACAGTAAAAATAAGGCTTTATTTTCTGCGTTTATGACAAATGTCTAATGGAACGTACCAAAACAGTAACATGAAGTTATAAATATGATAGTATGAAAAACTTCGATATACAGTTATTATTCCTAATTAATTATTCAATATTTGATTTACCACATATATAATATGATAGGTCCATACGTAGTGTTCCGCCTATATACTGCGACAATGTAGAAACATTTTACAAAATATTACTATATAGCAGTAAATTAATTACAATATTAGTACAGAGACAACGTCACAGAAAACATAATAAAGCGAATAATCATGCTGTACAAATGTTACAGACGCAAAGATTGATACACTAATTATTAGAGATTATTATTATTATTATTATTATTATTATTATTATTATTATTATTATTACTAGAAAACTTGATACATTTCTTGCATTATCGTGATTGCGTTCTCCTTTTATTTACATCCAATAACATCTATCAGATATGGCAAAAACAAAATCACTCCTGTGTGGGGAAAAAAGAAAAACATTTACCTACAAAATTTATATTACATTTTAAAGCAAGTTTTGTAGTTGTACTATGGAGAGGTTAGTTAAACACTGCAAAGTTTTGAAATGATAAACATCTATGATGTTACTACACAGTTTATCACTGTTACAAGAACGAATGTCTAACGCTCGGCTTATACCGTTCGAGGATTTATCGCTCACGACAATTTTACCCATCATGCATGTGCGCTACCTATCGGATTATGCTATGAACTACTTGGCGCTCGAGCGAAAACGCCCGATGCAGACCTCTGGTCTGGTGCGAGAGAGGGTATCTCCATTTTACCACATTTCTCAGGAGAGAAATTTAAATACCGTCATTTACCATAACTATGGTCCTGGAACATAACTATGGTCCACGATACAACTATTCAAAGTACATTGTATAAGTAACATAGACCGTTCGTAGATAGCTGCAGTGACTTGACTTCACACTACAGTACAGCAAAAATATAGATAAACGAGGTACTACGTTATGGAGTACAAAATTTGAATGGACCACAGTTGTGTTCCAGGACCATAGTTATGGGAAATGACGGTACTTCCCCCTTGCTCCGAATATATAAGCGAGGTAAGTTTCAGTCTCTTGTAACAGGCTCAATTTTCACCCGAGCTACTTCGTTCTTGTACCGAACATGCCACTATTTTTTTTCCTACAAATAATCAGAAGAAATGAAATTTTCTGAATTTTGGAGTTACCACCCTTTTGAACCAAAGCATTCAATTATTTCCAGACAAAATCAAATTGCTTATCGTTATGTGTTAGAGATACAAGCCTTAAGTGTAAAAAGTAACAAGAGTTTCACGGAAATTCGATGAAAACGTGAATACAACTTTGTTTTATTATTTTGTATTTCTCCTTTTTATAATTATATATATATATATATATATGGATTTTTATTAATTAATATTTTGTTTTACCTCTGACTGAGGTTCTGTCTGCTATGTACATCTATGATCAGGCAGTACAACTCACTTGATGGTACGTGTCAGAGGAAGAACAATTGTTTGAATACATTTGAAGTTTGATTAGTGAATATGTAACTAATCAGCGATGTATGTAATAGAGAGGGCAAAGAACTGGCCACCCTACCCCGTTATCTCCTGGCATAGTTGCCTCATAAATGATGTCATATTGGTATCACTTGTGAGGTTCAGATCTGTCTTCGCATAGTTGACTACAATATTTTGTTACTGCATTTGTATTTGGTTATCAGGGATGTGACTGAGGTTTTGTTTTGTAAATAAAATATAAATGACAACAGACACACGCATATACACACACCACATACACTTGTAAGTATATCACACAACACTCGACAAATGGCAGCACGCGTATGCTTCGTCATGTGCAGAATCCATCTAGCGGAAACTTCTCTAACTTCGCGTCACGCTAAAAATGTGACAAAGACATATTAATGTCAAAAGGGAAACGATACAGAAGTACAAGTATATAAGTAAAATATGTCGAGAATAATAGCCTACCTGAACCTTTAAAACATAGGTTACGACCAGCCAAGAACAGGAAGTAAACATGCATTACGAAAGTCTTAATATAATATGGAAACCAAATGTTACTAGAGTTCAAACGTTATGGTTTTTATCAAGCACTGAAAAACTTGTATGGCTCGTAAAACTAATAATAATAATGATAATGATGATGATGATGATAATATAGAGAAAGACAGAGAGACAGATGGGTAGACAGATGTGCTTATAGATGTGTAAAAAGCATTGAACATTGCTTATAACTTTTTCATTTTGAATTTTATTTAAAATGTTGTATAGGCCTACATATCATATGAGTTGTTTGTAGTACATAAAAAATTGCAAATGTTTATAAAACTAGTAATTTTTCATATTCGGGATCAATAATCCATGAATCAGGTAGTTGCAATGTTGATGTAGATCGAAGAATACTCCAGGCAAGAAGCTCGATAAAAATTCTGAATGGGATTCTATGGAGTAGGAAACTTAGTAAATAAACAAAGAAGAGAATCCTTCAAACAGTCACTGAGAGTATTTTAACTTATGGTGCTGAGGATTGGACGTTAGTAGATAGGTAGAAAAGTAGAATATTGGCAGTAGAGATGGATAGGATCCGAAGAGGGGCTAGGATATCTAGGTTTGAAAGAAGGAGAAATGAAGATGTACGGCAGCTGATGGAAATGGAGGAGTCTGTTATCGAGAGAACTGAAAGACGAACTCTGCAATGGTATGGGCACGTCACTAGAATGGATTGTGAAAGACTTCCTAAGACTTTCCTCCATTGGTCATCTCCTGGAAGAAGAAAGCGTGGACGGCCGAGAGCATCATGGAAGTCTGGTGTAGTCCAAATGATGAAGCAACATAATCTGAAGGAAGGGGACTGGCAAGACCGTAAAGTATGGAAGATGGGAATACGGGGAAACTGCTGACAAGTGGAAATATTCTCAAAAGTAAAAGTAAGTAAGTTTTTTATATTGTAGAGCAGATGTAAAAGCATGTATTCTTAATGGCATTTCATATTTATTTCTTTATTTTTGTATTCTGTAGGTATTAAAATGTATGAAGTCAAAATTAACTCCATTAATTACCAAACAATTCATGAATCTATACTGGAAACTCTCCAAACTTTCAGCAACGTTGTTCCGCTCATCTGGTCTATCTCATAGCTGAGCCTTCGCTTTAACTCTTTTAGGTCGTCTGGCTTGTTTAAGTAGACCTCCCATTCAAATAACCCCATAAGAAATTATGTTACTGGTTCAGATCAGGGATCTCGGAGGCCATTCAACTCTTTTTCTGCCGATCCATCTTCCTGGAAACTCTTGACTCAAGTAGTTCATAAACTCCCTTCCAGAATGTACAGGGGCTCCACTTTTCTGGACCCGGATATCTTCTTGTATTACTCTTGGGAATAAAGATACACTAAGTGAAACAGCTTTCCTATGCAGAAAGTTTAAATAGAGATATGAATTAAGTTCCCACAATGAAAAATGGAATATGGCTATATATTAATTCAGCCCACACGTTAGCTTTATGGCGGTGTTGGATATGATTTTCTATTATGCAACGTGGATAATACAAACACCAGTAATGGCAGTATTATCTTCTCAAAGGATAAATTTCCAATTTCTATATTTCCATTTCACACCAAGTTCTGGTCACGAGACATAATCATATACTTCGTCTTTTCGGGATTTACTTCCAAACCTATCGCTTTACTTGCTTCAAGTAACATTCCTGTGTTTTTCCTGATAGTTTGTGGATTTTCTTCGAACATATTCACGTCATCCGCATAGACAAGCAGCTGTGTAACCCGTTCAATTCCAAACACACTCTGTTATCTTGGACTTTCCTAATGGCATATCCTAGAGCGAAATTGAAAAGTAAAGGTGATAGTGCATCTCCTTGCTTTAGCCAGCAGCGAATTGGAAAAACATCTGTCAGAAACTGGCCTATACGGACTCTGCTGTACGTTTCACTGAGACACATTTTAATTAGTCGAACTAGTTTCTTGGGAATACCAAATTCAATAAGAATATCATATAAAACTTCTCTCTTAATAGAGTCATATGCCTTCTTTAAATCTATGAATAACTTATGCATTGTATCCTTATGCTCCCATTTTTTCTCCAATATCTGTCGAGTATAAAAAATCTAATCAATAGTAGATCTGTTACGCCTAAAACCACAATGATGATCCCCAATAATTTCATCTGCATATGGAGTTAATCTGCTCAACAGTTTCATCCTAGGCGACTCAATAGTTGTTCCTTCTGACATATAATGTCAAGTGAGTGCCTGACTAATAGATGTACATATCAGGCAGAACCTCAATCAGAGCTTAATACTGAATTAAATCCTTAGGCCTAAATGTTACATTATTTTAAAGTGAGACTGTTGGTTGACTAAGCGACTGTTTTTGCTGTGCCATAGGATTGTATTGCATCTGTTTAAAATCCAGTGGGAGTATAAGTAACATTTTCCTTTATAATTAAAGCAGCTATAAAAGCACAAGTTTCAGAATACTTAACGATCTTGAATGGGAGTGATGCAATCACTTGTCTAGTGAAGGAGGAAAGGAATTTGACTTTGTAAGCTCCAAAGGTTGGGCCCCCAAATTACGTCAATGGAGACCTTGCAAAGCGTGTTTGTGATCGGCAGCCACTGACGCACGGCCACGCTCGTGACCAGGGTTTGATGCAGGCGTTCCCACGCAAGGGCCCATTCAATTAAACCCGCTTTCTTAGTAGTTGTATCTCGTACACGAAGGATGCACTCGACGACGTATTGTTGCAATTCACTGCAAGGATAGCTTTCAATTCAATTCATCTGAAGCACGCATTATGTTGATATTCAGCACCTCACGCTCCGAAGAAAAATTGAATGAGTGTACTTGTTTTGTCATTGAAACATTGCGCAACACCTGTGATTCACAGTCACCTGGGCATCAAACATTTCCAGTGTTTATGGCGCTAGTAGATCGATTTTTTATTTCTTTTAGACATTTTTATTTTCGTAGTGAAATTTAAAATGAGCTTCCAATGACATTAGATACCTGTTGGGACTATCGTGTAGTGGGATCAGCATAATGCCGCGATTCCATTCAAGATACCGCACCGACACTGGACAAGCATTCATGCCCTCGCATTGTGGGATTCGAAATCCAATGCAATATTAAAACTGCGCGCCATCGCCGTTGCGTTCACCGCAGACAACAGAAGATCAATTTCTGTATCAGTTTCAATTGAAAAATTATTGTTTAGGGAGGCAAGACGAGTATAAAGTTCCAATAGGCTATTTGTAGGTTTCTTTTTCTTCTTTTACTTTTTATTTTCTGTTAATTAATTAAATAGTTGTTTTGAAATTTTGTGGAATGCTCCTGAGCACCAGTATGTGCTCTTTCTGGGGGTGTTCCGAGGTGGTGTTACAAACTTTCAGTTTTCATTAAATTTCCGCCATATGTATATACTGTATATAAAACAATATTTGTCTTAATTCTAGTAATAAAATATTATTATTATTATTATTATTATTATTATTATTATTATTATTATTATTATTAACAATAAGTGTCACGAAGGTGATATAGTTTCTCGTTATACGTTTACGCGTTCAGTAATAATTCAGTTAATAAGTCCCTATATATTTCGTATTGTTCTAGTGTGTTTAGTTTCTGGCTCTCTGGTTGAATATGTAGAATTTCCATGTCAAATATGTAGACATACAAAAGCACATCCAAATGAAATTCTCAACACACAACTGAATTTCAGAAAACACACACTTTTTGACTCCACATTACACTTCACAAACACACCCCACAGGAAACAAAGAAAAGGCGCCAAGACCAGCACCAACCAGTTTTGAAGATGGCCCATAATAGGCTGAAACATGTTAACCGCGTACGGTAAAATTTAACACGAGAAAGACAAATAATACATATTCCGTGTGATATAGTGTTAAAAGTTGTGTAATCAAGATGTATAATGAATATTATTCGTTTGATGAAAAGTTGCTTAAAATAGTGTCGTATAATGAGAGAGTAGGCTATCTGTTATTTCAGATGGTAGCTCGGTTTCTTAATATTTGTGTCTAGTCATGAGCTGTGCGAGGCGTCACGGTAACGAAACTTGTAAGGCTCAGGGCATATCTCCCTTGAAAAACAAAAACTCAAACCAGTTATCGTGGACATTTGAATTACCGAGACTTGCACAATAGGTAAATCTTAAACGCTGACAATGCAAAGATAAGGTGCACTCATCAAATATATCAAGTTATATTAATGTACTGAAAACACGAAACTGTAATAAAGAAAAGAAATGTATTGCTGGTACCTTAAAGCGAGTATGGTTCAGCAGCCTGTTGCAAGGGCATCGAGTCAGCAATGCTTTCTTTCTAGAATATCTTCTCTTGTTCAACATGCAAATGTAGACAGCTTAAGTGACAACTGAAAGTCATACAAACCTTACTTATGTAGGATTTCTTTTACAAGGACAGGAGGTACACGTTTGGTTTCAACCGTCACTTTGGATTAAAAGAGAACAATGTACATCTTTTTATGCAGGCGTACACGTCTGAGAAGAGATTATTTTCATTTTGAATGCAGAAAGCAAAGGACCAGACGAGGTTAAATAGTTGTACAAGGTCAGGGACTCCTATACGTATACAGATTGTCTCATAATTTCATTCTTATTTAGTGTTTTTAACAGATTATAAATCCAAGCTGCAAAGGAGCGCTGGGGACCAAAAACAAGACTGGCAAGTCTTCAAACAGAGAAAGAAACAATACATTATAGGAAGGACGGGAAAGGAAATTATAAAGAAATTAGCACAGAAAAGAGGTAGAGGAAAGGACAAAGAGATAAGAAAAATAAGATAAAGGAAAAGAAAATGAAAATAAAACCGAAAAAAAAGAAAGAAGAAGAAGAAAGAAATTGAGAAAGTAATTAATAACGGAGGAATGAAAAAATAAGAAACAAACGTAGAGAAAATGAAAGAACGAAGCAAAGGAAAATAAAAAGCAGGCCTATGTGAGAATTAAAGAAAAAAAGTAAACGGCCAGCATAGCAATAGTCGATTACCAGGGACAACCTTCATTAACTTATGCATACGAATAAATTTTCTATTAAAATCTAACGAGTAGTCTCTGTTCGTAGCTATATTAAGTAATCAGTCCAAAGTCTTTCAATGCCTTTTCAAGATACACTGTACGTGTGAAGTATAAAATTTATAGTTTTGCCACGTTAAGCACCGATACATATCTAGACAGGAGTTGCTTGATGGATGGTCCGACAATTTCAAGGTCCATAACTTGGCCACATTAGCTATAGCAGACTTTGGGCGGAACTAGAACCAACGAACCCAGCGCCAGTTCGAGGCTGAACCGCTGAGCCATGCTGCTCTGTTGCAGCGATATAAAATAATAAATAAGCAACTAATGAACTATCGTGACAACTTTTTTCTATCGTATGTGCAAAGACTGCTACTTCAGCTTCCGGCGTTTCCTGTTGGACTTTGAAGGTCACAGTCGAAGTATTTCCATCCGAATTTCTCGATTACCGGTCCGAAGAAGCGAATTCGTGATGTGGTTGACCTCTACAGTGATGGCGATCTGACCTATCTCTGATGCGGACGACCAGCTCTCTGACGTCAATATACAGTGTTCTAGACTGGGGCTCAATGTCAGCACGAATATTTTCATTTTCATTTTTTTATTCCCCTCTCTTTGTACCAGTTTTATCTCCTTTCTTCTCTGCATCCTCATTTATTTCTTACTTCCCTTAAACTATTCTTCCGACAGTTATTTCTTTTCTTTCAATCTCTTCTTTGTTCTCTCTCTCTTTTTATAGTCGGATATTTGACGATGCCGGTTATTTAGCGTCGACAGTTTAGGTAATAGCGATATAATATTTGGAAAAACGAGGCCGATGATTCGCCATTTAAGCGGCTTACAATTAGGAAAAACCTCGGAAAGAATCTAAGCACGTATTTAGCCCAAGCGGGAATCGAACGAGCGCAGCCCTGCATCAGCAGGCAAATGTGCTTGTCGCCTGAGCTACACCAGTGACTTGTCCTGTCTCATGTTCTTCATTGGCCTATTTCTCACACTTGCATGTATTCATTAATTCTTACCTTACAGTATTTGTTACATTATTATTATTTTATTATCTTCACATTTTATTTCTAATTTACTTCAATCATTTATTTTAATATAGATAATTTATTTTTTATGTCCTTTCTGAAATTTTCCCTATTTTTCTTAATCATTTCGTTTTATTAATTTATTCCTTCCTCATTTCCTTCGTCCACTTCAAATTTTCTATATTCTCTATTTTATTATCTTCATGCATCCGTATTATATCGCCTTCATGCACTCTTTTTCATTTACATAATTTTGTTTTCATGGGTTTCGTTCACGCCTGTTCATTTCCTTCATTAACACATTTTTAGTTTTTATTTATTTGTCCTTTCTGTCATTATTAGTTCCTTCATTCACTCCTTCCCGTTTCCTTCATTCGCTAATTTTCACTTCTTCATTCACATATTTATTTCCGTAATTCTCCCTTTTATTACTCCTTTTCCATTTCCAATACTAATTCGTTTTTCAATTCTTCAGCCAAACACATATTTTAATTTCCCTACTTTTCTTGTCCACTGGCGTAATCTTGACTTGCGTAATTCATCCAAGCGTCTCCACCTAGAAGTGATGCGCCGAAGTCAAGTTCTTTATTGCCGCAGTGGGCGTTACCTTCAGTTGCCATGGGAGGTTGATGGTGATGACTGATGAAGCAATAGTGGAACGCCGGTAGAGGAAACGGGAGTACCCGGGAAAACCTACCTCCAAGCACCGTCTACCATAAATTCCAATTGGACACGCGAGGATTCGAATCCGCTTTACCAGCTCGAAAGCCGTCGCTAAAGCCGTTCGACTAACGGTGCTCCTTTCATTTTCTTCATTCACCCATTTGCATTTCTTTCATTCATTGTTCATAGCCTAATATCTTTAATTTTTTATTAATTACTTCATTCATTGTTTCTTATTCCTTAAATTCATTTTTATTGCCTTCATTTTTTCTCATTTAATTTTAATAATCCGTATTATTTTCATTTCTGTAATTTCTCTTTTATATCCATTTCATTTTTTCCTTCTTATTGCATCATATTTCTTTCCTTTCCAGATCGATTCTTTTCTCCTAATCTCTGCCTTCTGTTTAATGTTAATTGCGCATTAATTATAAACCGAAACATCACGTAGCGTAAAATACTTTGTCAGAAGCATCATTGCAAAAAATCAAGACATTTGAACGTCTCCCAGTCCCCAGAAGACTTTCGTGACAGTGAGATATTTTGCCAGAAATGGGACTATAATCGGACAAACAAGATGAATGGACACCCTAGCATGGAATCATACTGGTTCAGGTCCTCAAAAACCCAGCCAGCCAGTACACACATCTCTCTACGGTTAAAATAAAACGTTTCTATATTTAAAAAAGTACAATTCGAGATTCTACACTTGCCAGTGTACTATTACCCTATATGTATCGGTACTAACCAATGTATTAGGCTACGTATAAACACTTGTTAATTTTATTCTACGTGCATTTCTTAACGAAGCAGCTGAAAATGTTGGGATGTCTCAATAAGTTAAAATCCATAAGGACCCACCCTAAACTTTTAATCTTCTCTAGAAAAAAAAAACTGCAGTAAGATTGTATTAATAAGTGAAAAAGTAACATCAATTAATACACTTATTTGACTTTCTCTGTTCTGTTGCTCCATGTTTTCCTGTTTCTATTAAACATGATGGAATTTGTTCCATCAGAGAAGGTCAACATGTTGAGATTCAATCGCAAGGTCGAAGAAATTCCTTTGATGAATTTTGCAAACTTATCAGCTTGTAATACTTTGCTGGGATTGGTACTCAGGCGTGGTTCGAATCTATAAACCTACGCGAATAGATTATTCATCTACGTTCGACTTTATACATCAGCGAAATGAATATTTGATACGTCAAGCAATCTCTCGCACGCATTTATTGGGGTGTTGCATATTTAGTTGTAATTTTGAGTGATAACGTTCTGTGAGTTAAACAGAGGTAATTCCATTATAATAAGCTCAATAAAGGGATGAACCCGTCATCAAATTCTTCCTGCATCATGTCTTTGCGTCAGACATCATCATTGCCGTATAATCATAATCATCATCACAGAAAATCTGTCACAATATGCATTAAAGGATGTCTCAACGAAAGTCCGGCAAGGTAATATCACAGTCTAGTATATACAATCACGAAGCTTGAGTGTTGAGGTTACTAGGAACAATAGACTGTGCAGGTGCTATTTCGCATTGTCTGTGATGAGGCGATAGTAGCGATCCTAGTGGTTATCAACTATCTATGGATGCATATTACCTACGTATTGACTTTCGTGACTGTACATACAAGACTGTGGTAATACTTCCAGGTTGGATCTTACAACAACAGGACAGGTGTCCAGTAATACTGATTTCAACATGTTGAGTAACATTTGCCGTGCTTGCAATGGGTTCCAATAGGCCTACTATTAACTCTTAATTATGTGCCTCTATTTTCCGCAGAGTTTAAGCTCCTGTGTCGATATTTACAGATTTGTAATTGTGCGCAGTTTGAAAGGCATGACTTCCATATCTATTAATTGAACTATCTCACTTATTTTGTACTTAATGATTATGCTAAGTATATTAGAAGTTTCCGTGATATCGTTAAATGTGTCTCTATTCCATAGCCTACATCTTATTCAGTCTTCATCATTTTGCAGGACTGGGAAAGGTTGACGCTTGCAGTACGGATTCATTTCACTTTATTAGTCCAGAGCACTAAGC
This sequence comes from Periplaneta americana, assembly GCF_040183065.1. Lineage (NCBI taxonomy): Eukaryota > Metazoa > Arthropoda > Insecta > Blattodea > Blattidae > Periplaneta > Periplaneta americana. The sequence goes on along the minus strand of NC_091117.1, from coordinate 139,079,191 downwards.
AAGATGTTAGTGCAGTACTTTTGCAATGTTATCATTCCTTCTTGTACTTGCAGATAGCAAGATCCAGTAACATGCTCTCTTGCTTGTTTATCTTCGTGACAGTTCTTAATTTTACCGTCAGAATTATTCAAGTTCTGTTTTAGCTAAAGAGCTTTCTATCTTTAACCAAAGACTACTAAAAATGCCATCCTTAAATGGGTCTTCAACGTATTTTAAATGTGTTCCGTGTAACCTCTTCGTTTCGAAGGCAATATTTTGATCATTAACAGACAGGAAGATGAATATGTACGCTGAATTTGACAGATGAAGAGGAGTGACATTGATGGTAATTGGTAATGTAATATGTCGAGCAAATCTACATTGTCTAACTTTTGATGGAGGTAAAGTTACTCCTTCTTGAACTAATTTCAGAGGTCTGTTATTTTGACTTGATTAAATTTTACCTATTATTATTATTATTATTATTATTATTATTATTATTATTATTATTATTATTATTATTAACCACTGGCGTAGCTCAGGCAATAGCGCGTTTGCCTGCTGATTCGAATTTGCGCTCGGGTGTAGGTTCGATTCCCGCTTGGGCTGATTACCTGGTTCGGTTTTTCCTAGGTCTTCACTAACCGTAAGGCGAATGTCAGGTAATCTATGACGAATCCTCTCGTCAAATACTACCTCGTCATCACCAACTCTATCGATGCTAAATGATCCAATAGTTCATACAGCGTCATTAAACAGCCAAGTAAAAAATAAAAAATAAATAAAAATTACTATTATTACAATTATTAGATAATCATAAAATTCAAATAAATCATTATCACATATTTCAGGCATTCAGCTAAAAAATTCTAGACTTTCTGTATGGGGAAGACTTCATTTTAGAGCACTATTGTAATTTAACTACATAATGTTTAGACATTATTGGTTAGGCGGTAGAATTGTAGAATTATTTTCTTCTAATTTCTGAATAGAGATTTCCATTTACTGATTATCGAGTTTAGGAATTTATTATGATAATTATGACAAGATTACAACTAATACCAATATCTAATAATATCGTTCTCAGCATAGACACATCACTATTCTTCTAGTAGGCTATTATTGTGTAGACTTAGTGTGACAAAAAATACTATAAATTGGTTGGAATCAAATTATTTAATAAGCTCCCTATAAACGTTCAACTTCTTCCTGTTCAAATTTATAAAAAAAAATTGTACAGTTGGTTAATTAAAAACCCACTTTACTCAATAAATGAGTTCTTTGAAATTGACATACATTTTTAAACAATGCAGTTTTAAAAGTTTTAAATGTTATGGTTGTTGTTTCTTAATTTTTTTTAATAATGAGATTTTAAATGAAACCTAGTGGTAAATCAATTTACATTTACATTTCAATGTATTAATGAACAGAGCAAATTGCACTACCTTATGTTGCATTTTTTAAGTTTATTATTAGCCTCTGTTTGTAGTATTCTTAATTAGTTATTAAACATATGACAATTAGTACTTGATACTGTCTTTTATCTCGTAAATATAGTACTTTTAACTTTATATTATGTAATTTGATAAATATCTACTTTGTTTTATAATTAAATTTTTATTTTGTATATCTATGAAATGTATTGCAGTAAGATTGTAACATTTGACAATGTCTATAGTGAAGTTTTTCATTCAATGACAATAAAGATTATTATTATTATTATTATTATATTATTATTATTATTATTATTATTATTATTATTGCTAGCAGGCCTATTCATATACGCGACGTAGTTAACTTCACAGCTTCGGTGTCCGAAGTGATAAGTTACACAATACTTATGGTCAGTCTCAGAAATCTGTGAAGTAACTTCGCGCATATGGGGGCGGAGTCTATCTGTGCCGGAATGTATTGCGGGTAGCATCAGCTCGAGTCCGCTAAGGGGTAAGATACTCGTGGTAGACGGTAGAGTTTAGTTCACATAGAAATTATCCCCTCCTGCAAGCGATTGCTCGCTTCGTTCAAGCAATGCCTTTCCCCAGAGCAGTCATTGGTCCTAGCCCTCCCACATCCACTTGCGCAGAGGTCATCTTTCGTCTTTCTACTCTACAGATTCCTTGGACGGACCATACTACTACTACTACTACTACTACTACTACTACTACTACTACTACTACTACTACTACTACTACTACCCCAGCGGTGGCTGGGTGGTCAGACTGGCTGCGGTGGCTGTCATTGAAAAAATCTTTAGTGACACTTGTGGGGGACAAGATCGCAGTTAGGATTTTTCTCGAGATTCTCCCGTTTTTCCTTCCGTCACCATTTCTTCATTTCGTCATTCGTACTGTTGACGCACGGAGGGGGCTGGCCTAGGGTCGAGGGTGGTTGCCTGCTAGAAACGTGGGTACACAGCGAATCTTAGTGTAGTCAATCGGCGTGGGTTTGGGAATCTGCCTAGCTTGAGAGTTAGCGCTATGGATAGTAACAGTTGTAGGGTTGGGCCATAGTGTCCCCCACCCATACAGTAAATTCCATACTACTACTACTACTGCTGCTGCTGCTACCACTACTGCTACTACTACTGCTACTACTACTACTACTACTACTACTACTACTACTGCTGCTACTACTGCCGCCATCACCATTACAACCACTAACTCTGCTGCTGCTACATAACGATGACCTCTGTGTTAATTCTGCAGTATTTGCTACACAGGAATACGAAGAAAGAGTAATGGAACGGAGAAAAATTCTCTCCGGCGCCGGGATTTGAACCCGGATTTTCAGCTCTACGTGCTGATGCTTTATCCACTAAGCCACACCGGATACCACCCCGGCGCCGGACAGAATCGTCTCAGATTAAGCTCCAACTCTTGGGTTCCCTCTAGTGGCCGCCCTCTGCACTACGTCATAGATGTCTATGAACGTAAGACCGAAGTCCACACATGTGCTGAGGTGCACTCGTTATGAGTGACTAGTTGGCCGGAATCCGACGGAATAAGCGCCGTCTTAAATCACGAAGTGATTTACGCATATCATGTATATTATTTTAATGTACCGAAGTACATATTATGATATAATGTACCGGCGCCGGAGAGAATTTTTCTCCGTTCCATTACTCTTTCATCGTATGATGACGCAGAATATCTGCATGGAAATATCATATGTACTTCGGTACATTAAAATAATATATACACAGGAATAGCTACAGCAACAGATAAATGACTGACAATAGGGACCATGCGAGCGAGGAGATGAAATCTCAGAGGACGTTGCATTAATGGAAGAATTCTTTGTACAAGGTTAAGTGGTGCCTACGATGCAGCATGCGGAGGAATCCTGACCTTGGGACGTCGTGCCGGGAGAGGCAATACATACACAGTGACATAGTAGTGTGTGCAAATATGATTTATTGGCATGCACAGCTGCGAAACGAGGTGTGTCACACCTCAGCAACATCCCATTAGCACATTATGTTGCTTGAGCCGAAAGAAAAGTTTACAGAATAAGAATCATAACTCATATGGTACAATCTGAATGATTTGTGGTGGATGATCAGTATGTAAGCCGTGTTTCTGCGAGTAGCCTACTGCGATTTCCAACGCAAGAATAAACATTGAACTTTCTATTATATTTTGTACTGATACATCTACAAGAAATATAAACAAAACGCGGTTAACTAAATAAATCTTCATTCATAATAAAACAATCTCATATCTGACCAAGAATCCTGCCTGTTTCAGCCTTCGCAAGTCTTTTTTGGCTTCGACTCAAAGAACGTAGAACTTTATACTCTTTGTCTTTACTCTTCCGAATTCTGCACACCTCAACACCAATTTACCTTTCGTCTCGTTTCACTTAACTATATTCTAACCATGACGTAAATGCCAGATCAGTTATCTGTGGCACGTTAAGTATACCTCTTCATAGAACATTTCGTTATTCATCATCTTTTACAGTATCCATCGCGACAATGGAATTCCTTGTCAAAAAGTATTAGGAACTGCAAGACAATAAACTTTAAAAATAGCTTAAGGAATAACCTTCTTAGCAGTTCACTCTAATTATATTGACTTAAACGGTCACTGACTATATGGCAACTTCTTTCTTTAGACATGCATCCTGATAGCGCTGTATTTTCAAAATTGCCTCATAATAATCTCTTCCTATTATTATCTAACATTATTTGAAATGTATTAACATTCTATGTATTGTAGTTTGATATGATATGATATGATATGATATGATATGATATGATATGATATGATATGATATGATATGATATGATATGATATATTTATTCATCTATCATATATCTGTAAGACAGACCTGTTACAAATTCTATATTACCCCAGATCTGCCTTACTTTACAATTTTAATCACCTATACCAAGTCTCACAACTAAAAAAAAAAAAATAAACAAAAACACAACAACAAAAAACACACACACACGTGCACACTACAAGATCAATTTAATACACCATTACTTTTAACTTTCTCTTCCCATTTCATCTTCACTATCATTAAAATTTGCCCAATTTATTTAACTCTCTTATATTAGTTATATTACATATTATCTTACATGCTACGTATCTATTCATACTAAAAAAAATTATTATTTATTCACTTTTTCCTTGTATTGTCTGTTACTTGACATTCTAATAATATATGGAACGCGTCTTCTCCCATTCCGCAAAGCGGGCAGATATCCTTCTCTATGGTACCCCGCCTGTCTTTCAGTTTCCATATTCCTAATCTCCACCAAGCTAAGCCTATCCTCACTTTCCTATTATTTATTCTGACATATTCTTCTTGTTCCCATGACTTTTAATGTCCTTACAGTTACTTAATGTTCTTAATTCGATGATATTTTGATATAATTCCTGTATCGTAGTTTCATTACACCTCTCTCTTACGATTTTACAAATTACATTTACATTCATAACTCCAATTTCCTCCCATAACCATCTTAGACCTAATCTACTCACCTTGTTCTTTAAATCTTCTAGCCAATTGGATTTCAAATTCGTGTCCCGAAGAAACTGCAAAGACTTCTTTTCAATGGCACTATCCTCCTTCTCCATAATATGACCTAAGAAGTTTGTTTTCCTTACTAATATCGTCCCCATAATACTATCTACCCTCATTTCGAATCTAGCAGCTAGGGTATTGTAGTTAGTAATTCTGCTAGGCACTATCCTCCTTCTCCATAATATGACCTAAGAAGTTTGTTTTCCTTACTAATATCGTCCCCATAATACTATCTACCCTCATTTCGAATCTAGCAGCTAGGGTATTGTAGTTTAATAATTCTGCTAGGCACTATCCTCCTTCTCCATAATATGACCTAAGAAGTTTGTTTTCCTTACTAGTATCGTCCCCATAATACTATCTACCCTCATTTCGAATCTAGCAGCTAGGGTATTGTAGTTTAATAATTCTGCTAGGCACTATCCTCCTTCTCCATAATATGACCTAAGAAGTTTGTTTTCCTTACTAGTATCGTCCCCATAATACTATCTACCCTCATTTCGAATCTAGCAGCTAGGGTATTGTAGTTTAATTCTGCTAGGCACTATCCTCCTTCTCCATAATATGACCTAAGAAGTTTGTTTTCCTTACTAGTATCGTCCCCATAATACTATCTACCCTCATTTCGAATCTAGCAGCTAGGGTATTGTAGTTTAATAATTCTGCTAGGCACTATCCTCCTTCTCCATAATATGACCTAAGAAGTTTGTTTCCTTACTAGTATCGTCCCCATAATACTATCTACCCTCATTTCGAATCTAGCAGGTAGGGTATTGTAGTTTAATTCTGCTACATACCGGTAGTTTGTATTTCATTGTTTAATTAATAGTTCATAGTATTTTACGGTTTAATTGATAAGTAATTCTTGTATACACGTAACTTTTATCTAAATCAAATTGTTGTATTCTTGCAAGTCCATACATATGTATGTATATTTTTTGCTGGTTGAGTGGAAAAGAAGGCCTTACGACCTTAACTCTGCCAGCTAAAGTAAATGATGATGATGATGATTATTATTATTATTATTATTATTATTATTATTATTATTATTATTATTATTACTACTACTATTATTATGCATACTTCTTCTTTGTTTACTTTTCTTTTTTTTCGAATTTTCTTTAAGGTTGCATTGTATGTCTCCTGCGGTTCATCTGAAGTAGACCCTACTAGGTTCCAAACAACAGTTCTGAAATAATATTTAACTTACACGAACTGTAGACCTAATTTGAAACTCTTATATACAAGTAACTTCTAGACATTAATAATATTAATAATAACAATAATACCGGTAATAATAATAATAATAATAACAATAATAATAAACAACACAGCAATAGATTACATACGTCTCCATAAGTTGATAGGGTCTATAGCTAATAAAAGACTATCTGAAGCAAAAACAGATTATGTTAGAAATTCAATCAATGACAAATTTAAAGAAAACAGAACTTCGTACATTTGTAAATATTGAAAATTTTGTCAAGGAAATAAAGAACACTAATATATTGGAAAGTCAATTGGTTAAAACAGTACTAGTAGTTAAAACATTGCTAGAGTATCTTCTCGTGTCTTCACTACTCACAACAGGACTCCCAAATGAATTAAACTAACAGAAAGGTACAAAATCCACCAAACGAACGTATTGTGCGAAAGAGTCTAGTCTAGAAATTCAATCAGCTGAATATCTTCCTTCTCATCAGTGATTCGTCCGATGCTTCAGAGCGATGTTACGTATGACAAATCTTTCCTGACCCTGAGCATTCCTCAAAAAGTTATTTTATTCTCCTCATGGCCAATAACGAACTCTCTGTTGAGGAACTTGTTCGTTTCAATTTACATATTCAAAGAACGCACCATCCTATATATATTTATGGAGGTCATGATTCAGAATTGCCTCAGATCTTAACTTATTTCCTACTTGCCAATATTTCTAGCCGGTTATTAGAACAAACAATCTTATTAGATTTCCGAGCCTATCTATTCCAAAGCATTTTAGAAAATCCCAAGTTGAATTCCCAACTGTAGAAATAAACTGTGCAACACAGAAGTGTGGATCATATATTGTGTGACTTCTTAGTATTTACAGGAGTAAAATCTGTGGTTTTGCTCTCACGTGGTACCTATGAATACAAAATTGGGGACATCGCTGGACAATAATGAGCTTACTGTTATATTTTCACCCCAGATCTGTTCCATCTCTACTAGATCAGTAATATTACAATATAGTCTATTGTGATGGATTTTAAATAAATAAGATTATATGACCTGCTCAAATGTGAGTAAATAATAAACCTGAAATTAAACTATATTTGGGGAATGTAAAATAGAGAAAATAAAAGAATTTACATACTCGGGAACCTTTATATAAAAAAGGAGGTTCAGATGACGATATTAAAGCAAGAATAAAAAAGCAAAGGTGGCGTTTCCGCAACTAACCTTCATATAGATAGAAAATATTGATTTACAGATCAATACTTTTTAATTTTTTCTGATAAAATCTTGAAAAGATATCTCTCAAGTTAAGATCATCATTTTTAACACTAACATCAAATGTTTTACTACAAGAATGTGAAACCTGAAAAACTACAAAGACGATTCAAAATTACAATTACACTGCATACATTTTATCTTTCCATGCTCGCATGTGTGCAGCTGCGCTGTGCACTGCCGCGTCCGCTCTACAGCCGTGAGCGTGGAAAGACAAAATGTATATTTTTATATACAGGGTGATTCAGGAGGATTCACCGTCACTAACGGAGCTTGTTTCAGCTTATGCTGAGCAAAAAAATGTTATAAAGACATTAAAAATATAAAACTAAAATTGGGTCACAAATGATCTGCGAAAGAAACATTTAAGAGACAAATCATCTAATAAAGATTTGTTATTCAACACAATCGCCAAGCCAACGGAACTTGTGTCTCGTTTTGTATTGAGGATTAGCTATTTGCTCTTTATAGTCACATCTAGTAAATATATGCTTTGTATTCGAGCGGGAGTGTCCATAAATTATTTTCGAATGAGGGTGGTGTGTTCGCAAGTACTAAATTTTCCTTTCACACATGTTTATGTTAAAAAGAATCATCAATTGTCTCTCTTTCTTGTCACAGTTGAAGTTAAACAATTTTGCAACCTCTAGTGTTTAAGTAAGTGTGTATATGTGTGTGCATAACTTGAAGTTGCTCATGGGTGTTGTGAAATAATGTTGAGTAGTTAAGCTTATAAAACACCAAGAATTTTGTGTGTGTCTTTTTTCAAGCCTAATAACGTGAGAGAGAATACTCAATTCTTTATCATGTGGTTATTTAAGAGCCAATGGGCATCAAGCACGTGATCATGTGATCGATGTTAAAAATGTTATGTTTTACTTAACGACGCTCGCAACTGCAGAGGTTATATCAGCGTCGCCGGATGTGCCGGAATTTTGTCCCACAGGAGTTCTTTTACATGCCAGTAAATCTACTGACATGAGCCTGTCGCATTTAATCATCTGATCGATGGTGGTGTAATTTATCAAGTGTTGTTTCATACGAATTTGCGTCTCTCTCTTTTTCTGTGACTCATGATGGAACTGGACATGATTGTGAGTCATTAAATCATTATTCAGCTTTAATGAGAAATGCTGAAGAATCATCCATACATGCACCGCGAGCTGCTCTGTTACGTAAACATAAAAATAAATTGACAAGTATTTTTTTTTGTAAAGCCAGCAATGTGTTATTTTGTGTGTTATGTAAAAATGGTGTTTTTGCGAACCATACATTTCAGGTTGTACAGGACAATACGTACAACACAACACGAGGAAAGAGTTCAAAACAAATGTACTCTATATCAACAGCTGATTACAGAAAAAAGAAAAACTAAGCGAACATTCATCATACTCAAGTTTCAGTGACGCATTTTCAAAGACAATAGAATTAATGTTAAATTGTTCAGTTTCTTACAAAATATATAAGCAACATAGTAACAGACTTTATATTGCGTGAACATTATGTATCGCAGTGTTCTAAGGATATAAAGTAGTTCATAATATTCGGGTTGTTTGAAATATGAAAATATTTGGATATGAATTAACAAGCACCAGGACAGCATATGTGTAGTGTAGTGCTGTAGTTGGTGTAGTAAATGTAGGAAGCAAATTGAAGTCATACCTTTTGAATATACAAATACGTAATAAGAGCAGCATCTAGATTAATGTCCGCGTGCATCAACGTCGGTTAGTGTAACTATCGGTTAAAATTCCCATCTAATCCCTGGTTAAGCATTTTTATGGTGCATCGACCTTGGTTAGGACTTAAATAGGAGGTTAACCACGATAATCTCTAACAGGCCACATTCGAGCGGTTAAAGGAGATAACCAGTGATTATTAGGCCAAGTAGAACAAAATGGTGACCAGATCCACAGATAATTATTTCGAAGACGATTATTATTGTAGTACTTGAATTACTTGGACAGAGATAATGGTGAGTGTTAAGTTTCTTTAGTGGAAAGAGAGAATTCTTATGAGGAATTAGGTGACAGAAAATTTCAGGAGGGATTTCGTTTATCAAAATCTACAGTGTCGTTTCTGCTGCAATAAATGGATCACTTGAAATAACACAGAAACAGTCGTATTTCTACTATGAATCGGCTGCTTATATTACAATTAGCTGCAACAGATATTTTCTTTATTTTATAGGGAACACGCGAGTACTTCTTTTTCTACGTCACTGGCTGAACGAAGATTACGTTATTATTTATTGTAAATTAAATTAAAAGGTAAGAAAATATTGAATTATATTAAATTATTCTAGGTTATACAAAGTAATTGTAAATATAACTTTGACACGCACAGAAAACCAACAAGCGGGAAAACGTAATCAACTGTAGCATATGACATAACATAGCCATACAACATGTTGCGCCGCATGGAACGCTCCTGCCATCAAGCGGTAAAACTTCGCATAAGATATCCTATTGCTATACTGTTTTCGCTGTAAGAAAAATCCTAATGTAAACATAAGCACGTTGCTGTCATACTCGTGATTGGCTCCCAGTCGAAACACTTACATGACGCAGGAAAATATAGTTCGTATTTGGAAACCATAATCTTGTATTATTTAGAAATAAAATTGAATTCTAATTGTTAAATACGATGAAACATTTAACTTCACTCATGTGTAAAACGCTATGTAAAAGAAAAGCTATTTTTATATTTTGTTATGTACTATGAACGCGGATGAATACCAACAGTAATACGGAGGTAGTCTGTTCTTGTAACAAGCTGGCGTCACTTGAGCTCGTAGATGTTCACGTAAGCACGTAGTACCGAAGTATGGCTTCTGTATCCTCAACTGTCCATTGTGAAGACATAAGACTTGAAAATAATTTAATTGTAGTAATTATAAAGTAAATGTTTCCTCAGCAAACGAATGCGTAGTAGTGAGGTTAGGCCTACTTGATGAGTAACGGGAAATGTTTAACATGAAACAGAATGTACAACAGTAGGCGGGAACACGTACTGAGAGTCTATGGCGCCAAACGGTGGCCAATGAAGCCTCACTTCAATCACGTGCTATTGTTTACATTAGGATTTTTCTTACAGCGAAAAGATTATAGTTGGTGTGAAGGAAAGAGCTGAAACATTTCTGCTCTTAATTAAATAATATTGTTGAGAAAGTATACTAAGTACGCCTAATTGATTAAAATTTCACTAATTTTAGGAATCCTGTATTGCCCATAAAATAAAACCCTTTGAAAAGTGTCAAGGTGACCTCCAGTACATGACATTAATTTGAGTTTCAAGGAAATCGGGCAATTGCTGCAAGCTGTATGCACACAGCATGCATCTTCAAATGTTTGCTGTTTATTCTCTCCAAAAAAAGAGAATCTAAAGATAAGTTCGATGAAAATTACCCTCCCCCCTCCACAGTACCTCGGACATATGAGAAAATACATCACGCTTTGCATGCTGTGCGGGCGCCCAGCTGACTGAGGCCCTCGTTCGAGGAGTCATCTCAATCACAGCGTGTGCATAGCAAAACAGCCCGAATTGCGTGCAATCGTGCACTAAAATGTGTGGTCTAAGGTTTTTACTAACGTACGTGTAGAATACCATTACGTTCCTTTTAATTTATACCTCCGTAATACTTTTAATATTATGAAAAAATACTTCAGTCCCTCGACAGACGCGTGATTTCTCAGTATCCATGATACTGAAAAAGGATATGCCTAAGTATGTCTGCTTTTCGAACTATTTTCATACATCTTTAAATTCATCCATCCATCTATCCATCCATCCATCCATCCATCCATCTCTCTGCCTAATCCTAATCTATCATCAATAAATCGCATTTACCTACCTGCCTATGTATCTAATTTATCTAATACAGTATTTTTGTAGTCAATTCATAGTGTACTGTATATCACGAATCGATCTATATTGTCTACCATGAATTTGCCTGCCCGCACATCTCTTTGTCCATGCGCACAACCAAACGAACAAAACGAACCAGCCTAGCCAACCAAACGAATCAACCCAGCCAACCAAACGAACCAATCCAGCCAATCAAACGAATCAACCCAGCCAACCAAACGAACCAATCCAGCCAACCAAACGAACCAATCCAGCCAACCAAACGAACCAATCCAGCCAATCAAATGAACCGATCCAGCCAATCAAACGAAACAATCCAGCCAACCAAACGAACCAATCCAGCCAACCAAACGAACCAATCCAGCCAACCAAACGAACCAATCCAGCCAATCAAACGAACCAACCCAGCCAATCAAACGAACCAATCCAGCCAATCAAACGAACCAACCCAGCCAATCAAACGAACAAATCCAGCCAATCAAACGCACCAACTCAGCCAACCAAACGAACCAATCCAGCCAATCAAACGAACCAACCCAGCCAACCAAACGAACCAATCTAGCCAATCAAACGAACGAATCCAGCCAATCAAACGAACCAATCCAGCCAACCAAACGAAACAATCCAGCCAACCAAACGAAACAATTCAGCCAATCAAACGAACCAATCCAGCCAGCCAAACGAAACAATCCAGCCAACCAAACGAATCAACCAACCCAATCCAACCAAACTAACCAACCCAATCCAATCCAACCCAACCCAACCAACTAAACTAATCAATCCAATCCAACCCAACCAACTAAACTAACCAACCCAATCCAACCTATCCATCCATCCGTCCATCCATCCATCCATCCACCTATTTATCTACTGGTATGTGTATCTATTCACCTTCATACTTGTCTAATAATCATATTCTTGTCTTGTATTCTGTATTTGTGGATAAGAAAATATTTGTAGTTATATTATATGTCATTTAATGTTCTCAGATTTTCAATATTTATTAGTAGTAGCTGTTAGTAGTATTAGTAGTAGTAATAATAGTAGTAGTTAGTAGTAGTAGTAGTAGTAGTAGCAGCAGCAGCAGGGGTACAGTGGTAGTAGTAGTAATAGTAGTAGTAGTAGTAGTAGTAGTAGTAGAAGTAGCAGTAGTAGTTAGCAGCAGAGGTGGTAGTAGTAGTAGTAGTAGAAGTAGCAGTAGTAGTTAGCAGCAGCGGTAGTAGTAGTAGTACTAGTAGTTAGTAGTAGCAGCTGCAGCAGTAGTAGTAGTACTGTTATGATTATAATGATTATTATTGCACGTAGTCATCATAATTAGCATTGAAGATAATAATATAAACACATATAAAGTGAGTATAAAGTATAAACACTGCTTATTCTCTTCACAAAAGCCTTTCCTTTAGCTTTCGGATTTTTAACTTTATGAAGAAATTGTAAATAAAAGAGTCATAGGGGATGAAAAAAGAAATATTTTGAATATGTTACCAAAAAACTATGTTTTCGTTTGTAATGAATGTGACAAGGAGTCTTTTTTTCTTTCTTTTTGTTTTCTTACTCTTTTTTTTTTTTCAATTGCACCATGTATTTATTTTTCCGTGTTTGGATTTTCCAGATCTCAAAACGTACAAAACCACATTTTTATTATTTATATACTATTATTTTGTAAAAATTGTCTCAAAGTCATGTTTCATTTAGGCCTAACAATTTATCAATGCAGACAATAGAGGGGTGATTAAGTAATCATAAGACAAAACCTAATTAAAAACAATTCAATAAGACTGGTTCTTGAATGGCCCCCAAGATCCCCTGTTCTTAACTCATTAGACTTTTTCTTATGTGGCTTTCGAAGTGGAGGATCTAACAGGATCGACCTCAAGACCTGGAAGAATTAGAGATGAGATACAACAGATCAGCAGAAGAGTGTTGCTCAATACATTAAACAATTTCGAAGACAGATTTACGCATTGTTTGGCAGTGAATGGGGCCGTTAAATTATTTTTACTACTGTGATTTTTCTTTCTTTAAATTCCATGTCTTCTACTAATATTTTAGACAATTAAATTTTCAATTTTATATACACACACGCTCCGCTTCATTGCGTGTAATTAATCTTATTACATGTAACAAATTGTTTTTAAAATCGTGTAGTTCGTAAGATTTGCTTTAGTTATAATTTACGAGTATATAAGATCTCCCGTCAGATTAACTTGCACGAGGTAAGATCAAAGGACCTCAGTGACCAATATTCCGGCTTATTATCTAATCATAAAACAATTTCATTTTATGAATGTGATAACCGGAAATAAAGGTGACTGTATTGTACTGTTGAAAACACCTAGCCTATAGTTATTATTCTTTGGTATTACATTAATTAATGACATACGAACATCTCTACTACTGTGTTTTCTTATTCTTTCACAATCATTATTGGTACTATGATCGTTTTAGCATTAACCTTTGGAATAGAAATAAAAGCAAAACAAATAATCTCTGGTCAGTTCATTTCCTTTGTTATAAACCAAATAATAAAGAAAAAAATTTTTTTCATTGGCTCTAACGTTTCGAAACTCACACAAGAAAGTTGGACTCTCATTTAATAAGAATACACGTCTATAATATTGACCTATTATTTACAAAACATTAACATTTTTCTTACAGTTTTCCAAGTGAGTTTCGGAACTAGTTCCAACAACAAATCAAATATGCATTCATTCATGTCCAAGGGCAGGCCTGTCACTGCAAACCCAGCATTCTCCAATCTTTCCTGTTTTCTGCCTTCCTCCTAGTTTCCTCATATGATCCATATATCTTAATATCGTCTTTCATCTGATATCTTCTTCTGCCCCGAACTCTTCTCCCGTACATTATTCCTTCCAGTGCATATTTCAGAAGGCAGTTTCTTCTAAACCAGTGACCCAGCCAATTCCTTTTTTCTCTTTCCGATCAGTTTCACCATCATTCTTTCTCCTTCACTCTTTCCAAAACAGCTCCGTTTCTTATTCTATTTGTCCATTTCAAAAGCTACATCCTTCTCCATATCCACATTTCAGATGCTTTCAGTCGCTTTTCTTCACTTCGTTGTAGTGTCCTTGTTTCATTCATTCATTCATTCATTCATTCATTCATTCATTCATTCATTCATTCATTCATTCATTCATTCATTCATTCATCCATCCATCCATCCATCCATCCATCCATCCATCCATCCATTCATTCATTCATTCATTCATTCATTCATTCATTCATTTTATTCCATAGATCTTACATGAGCAATGAAGCTTTAAGATGTGGAACAAGTCAAAATTTTACAATATTACAATTACAATTTTTACAAATTTTTATAGTTTTACAATTTAGTAATTTTCTACAATTTTTACAATTTTTTACAATATTTTGGCGACATGTAGTGAGATGAGGTGAGGTGAGGTCCGAGGATTCGCCCCCATACAATGCCACACTCCACACAAAGCACTTCACTAGTCTCTTCCTTAGTTCTTTCTCCAGAGGTCCGCAGAAAATGCTCTATTAAAAGCTTCCTTTGCCATTGCTATCCTCTATTTGACTTCCTGGCTGCAGCTCATGTTACTGCTTATAGTACATCCCAAGTTTTTGACGCTGTACATACATACATACATACATACATACATACATACATACATACATACATACATACATACATACATACATAGCGAAATCCGATTTTGCAAGCCACTTATAACAGCTGGCGGATTATCGCGCTACCCACACGTTAAACCCGTACTTGATGGATGTTCATTCACCTCTATTGAGACATGAGGACATGAGGCCAACAGTCGACCTATAGATCTTGGCTCTCCATGGACTGATTTGTTTTTGTATCTATTCTTTACAGACTGTACGGGTCTATTAATTACCTAGTCCGATTCCGCGAGCCAGCTGTAACGGCTGGAGGGAGGATTACCGTACTAACCACACATTACTCCCCTATTGGTTGGATGATCATTCATCTCTTCTGATGCATGTGACGTGAGGCAAACCGTAGGACTGATAGGTCTCGATTCTTTATGGACTGTTGTGCACAAGATTTAATTAATTAATTTTATTTTACTTTATTAATTTTTTTATTTATTTATCTCGTCATAAATATTCCAAATCATCATAGTATTCAGCTATAAATGCCTGGTTGTCTGGAAGATAATGAAGGTATACCTACAGCGTTCTCCTGTCGTTTAAACACATAGCCACTTGTAAGCGCACTTAGAATTGTTAACTAATTTGAAAATCATTGTTATTTGTTACGTAATGCGAGCATTATTGTTGTTATTACTAGAAAGATGATGATGGCCGAGTAAAAGCAATGAGTAATGTGTGTAGGTAGGCTACCCACCTGTGCATTTGCACATAAAAAGAAAACGTGTTTCATACTGGCCGCGCCTCAGACTGATGGCGCCACTTACGATTCTAACCATTCATCTTTACAAGAGCTGTCATGGCTTTGGCATTCACTCAAGGTCGTCTTCAATTAGTATTCTGCTTTTTTTAAGTTCATTTTTGGCGGCCCTTTAGGACAATTCAATAAGTAAACACTTCAGCATTGTAGCATTTTACCTAATATCTTCACTCACTATAAACGTCTTCTTTCCATGATTTATAATCAATTTCCTTATTCATTTCAATAACAATAATCTTACTGGAGCGTCTCAGAAAACGTATTCAAGGGATACGTAGATGTGTTAACCACTCATATTCTCTTCTGTATGGTTCTGTATAGGTATAATTATATCAGTTTTTAAATTACTGTATACATATGTCATAGCGCTGTAGCGATGTAAGGATGTTTAACACAATTAGCCTCTATTTTTTTATCCTTTCCGCCTAAATTTATTCGGTCTCATAGTTATATGTTTCAAGCGTAAAAGCAAAACGTGGCGACAGTGCTTGTTATTGTGTCGACGATGGTGGCAATAATTATTGCAACGTATATCGTCGTTGTTCGTGCAATAACTCCTATGTGACATATTTATCGATTTTCAGATTTTTGCTCTATTAAATAACTTAATAGTAATACAGCAAATAATAAAATTTCCTATAACTTATGTAATTATATTTCTTTCTTTCGAAAATGTAAGAATTCACAATCTCCTATGCACGACTGCCATAGGAGAATAAATGTGTTTTTTCTTCCTATTGAAAAATTTCATATTTTGCACATAGCAGTTATTGCAGGAACAACGACGATATTATAGAATATAAAGAGTGGTGTGCGGTTGTTACTATGTCATTTAGTGTTGATATTAAGCTAGAGTTACGGACAATAAACAAAGGCTTTTATGCCATGGAATGAACTCAATACAAAAAAATGGTAACTACGAAAAAACGACTATATATTGTGACGATATTGGAATAATGGTAATAAGTAGAGCTCGGAAGTTGAGGAAAAATGCTTTTTTTTTTTTTTTTTCGAGTGTCCGAAGACGAGATCCAACATAATATATGTTCATTTTGGGTCATTGTAGGCCAGAAAATGTTGGGTTTTATTTGTCCTTTTTTTGCCTTTTTCCGCATTTTTTGACTTACTGGTCCTTTTTCACCCTCTTTTTTTTAGGTCTCAATGTTTTTTTTTGCAACTTCAGATTCTTTCGACTACATTTTTACTGCCATTTTTTACAATTTTATTCATCACGAGATCTCACTTGCTTCAAGTAGGCTATACACAAATGACATCCGTTGATGTGGAGAGAAGTAATCGACGATCCTTTACACCTAAGAACCTGGAGATGACTATTGTGATACACTGCAATGCTAACTGGGGAAAAGTTCCGAAGTCCAATTTCTGTAACCCTAGTGTGGTTAAGTCAGATTTTCTAGTTACACTAATTTCGATTTCTTTCTCCAGGATGTCCATTGCGGGTTCACTAAATTCATTCTAGGTGGCAAAAACTGTTCATTCTAAATTCTCCAAGTACACTGGTCAAAAAAATTTAAGCATATTTCCAGTTTACCCAATAATACCTGATATTTATGTTTCTTTTGGTTTTATGTGGCACGTATTATGTTTACCAATTCAAACTCTTTCATTTGTTTTATTCTGCATCACTAGGTAACGTCCAAATCACGGCTAGTAAACAAAGCCTGTAATTCGAGCAAAGTTCAATCAGTGTCGTTTTGCTTTATAGTGCTTCATAGTGCAGTAAACAAAGTCTGTAATTCGAGCAAAGTTCAATCAGTGTAGTTTTGCTTCATAGTGCTTCATAATGCAGTACAATGGCTCGGAACACCCTTACAATGGCAGACCGCAACAAAATCATCACTTTGATGGAACAAAACATGAGACAAGTTGATGTTGCTAACATCCTTTATGTGAATCAGAGTATTGTCTCCAGACTGTGGAGAAATTTCCAGGAAACCCAGTCAATAGCAGATCGACCTCGTGAGGGCCGTCCACGCAAAACAACACCAGGTCAGGACCGATATGTAAGGTTATCTGCACGTAGGAACCCTGTAGCCTCAGCTACAACTCTGCGCCATGACCTGCGCGAAGCCACTGGTGTTGTATGCTCGAAGACCACTCAAGACTCCAGCACTCCGTCCACATCACAGGAGTGCTCGTGCAAGATGGGCTAGAGCACATGAGAATTGGACACGAGACCAATGGACCAGAATTTTATTCTCAGACGAAGTGAGAATGGGCCTACACCCTGACAACAACTCTATTCGCGTATAGAGACGAACAGGGGAACGAAATCATCCCTCAATGACCGTGGAACGTCACCAACAGTTTGGTGGTTCAATCTTGTTTTGGGCAGGTGTCATGTTTGGCCGCCGCACACCACTGGTTTCAATAGAGGGAAACATGACTGCTGCCGTGTATGAGAACAACATCCTCCAACCCATAGTAAGTGGTTTTGCAGAGACTGTAGGAGAAGGGTTCACTCTACAGGACGATAATGCTCGGCCTCATCGTGCTCATAGTGTGCAGCGGTATCTGGTAGAACATGGGATCCGAAGAATGGATTGGCTAGCATGCTCACCGGATATGAACTGCATAGAGCATGCATGGAGCTTTCTCAGGAGAGTCATTTCCAATCGTCCACATCACCCATTAACGATTCAAGAACTCAGGAATGCTGCCTTGGAAGAATGGGACAATTTGCCTCAGGAGAGCTTAGATGCGTTGGTACTGAGTATGCCCCGTCGCATACAAGAGTGCCTCAGGGTTCGTGGAGGACCAACACGTTATTAAACAGGGTACTGAAAGCACCATTTCCTTTTCTTTGATGATGTACGAATTTCAACTTCCCTTATCTTTTCCGTTGTTTCCAAACAATGCAACTTTTTCATTTCATATTGAGTCCATTGTTAACAAATAGTGTATTTCTACTTTTAAGTTTATTCTGTGGAACCAAGAAACCCAATTATAATTCACATATTTTATTTTAATTAATAAAAACCGTTATATGCCTAATTATGCTTAACTTTTTTTGACTAATGTACATTTTTTTAACAAACACGGAATTCCTTCGTCTAATTATGTTAATCTAAAAAATAGGCTAGGCTATATAATGTCTGAAAGAAGAATAATTTCATTCATATAGTGTTTTTCGCACTGTATGTTGCACACCACCAGAATTTTGAACTTTTGAAACATTATTTTCATTAAATATGTAATTGAAACTGAAATTGTTAATTAATTTGGATCAACTTTTTACGTCCCTTTTTCCAGTCTTTAGGTCCTTTTTAGGATATCTTTAGGTTATTTTAAAGGTCTTTTTAGGCATTATAGGTCTTCAACTTCCGAGTCCTAATAATAAGAATGATAAAGGAAACAGATTTATTAGAAGAATATACCCTACATTTGTTTTATCATTGTATTCACAGCTGTTATGTGGTTTATTTACCAATTTCCATAAGAAATTATACAGACTATGCAGATGTTCTAAAAATCTAAAATTGAAAATGTACTTCATGATCCATTTACTTTCTATTGAGAGTGTTCGTACGTTGCCACAGATCGTACGCTACCCAGTTTGGCATAATACGCATGTTCTCGTATTTTGTATACAGTTTCCTGTATACTGTACCAGTGACCTCCGAAGTCTCACTAGACTACTACAGTCTCAATTGCACACAACGAAGTAAGGAACCTTTGTGACTTAGCCCCTCTGAATTAGAGTAAGACTTCAATAATGAGTCCACACCTGCGGAGTAACGGCTAGCGCGTCTAGCCGTGAAACCAGGTGGCCCGGGTTCGATTCCCGGTCGGGGCAAGTTACCTGGTTGAGGTTTTTCCGGGGTTTTCCCTCAACCCAATATGAGCAAATGCTGGGTAACTTTCGGTGCTGGACCCCGGACTCATTTCACCGGCATTATCACCTTCATCTCATTCAGACGCTAAATAACCTATAAAAATAAAAAAAACCTCAATAATGGAATTAGAACTTCTTTCCGAAAGAGAGCAATGCCAAGTAATTTTATCGAATCTTTTATTAATCGTACTGAAGCCCGCAAACTTTCGATCCAATGGCAAATACGTTATCCATATCCTCCACATGTCGATAAAAAGACGTTGATTGTAAGTTTAACAATTTGTACTCTCTAATGCAAAGAAGACCAGTCTGAAGTCCAACCCCGATTTAGTTATGCGGGCATCCGTCACATTGCATAGAAGAAAGAGTGATGCGACGAGTGAAGGATAATCAAATTTTATTAGTGTTTCAATAACAAAAGCAGACTTCGCCAGTCGCGGAGTATTTATAACTAGGTTTACAGACAGTATAGTACTAAGAGTATCCATGAGTGAAATTACGAAATTCTAAACTACAAAAGCTAGATTTTTCAAATTTGTAACATAGGTGTATACTAATATAACTAAAGAACTAACAAAAATTTGTCTTTGCAGCTCTCATAGTTAACAAGCTATGGGCAAGTTTATTTTTTTAGGGAGCGAGTAACTCAAAAATTCCCTTGTGTAAAAATTTTCTTTTTTTTTCGGTCTCATATTTGTGACTAGGCTCACCACATACATACTTCTTTAAATAGCCCTGGGTTTCAATGTAGATTCATTACATAAGCCTCTAGAACTTTTTAATATTTTTTTTTTCTTAAAAATAAAAAAAATATATATTAAGAAACTGAAAAAAATATATATTGAAATTATATTCACCATAAAACCCAGAGCTATGTTTATTCACTACATACAGTATCTGTGAACTTAAATACAAAGTTTGAACTGTCTATTAAAAAATTTGCTTCGTAAGGAGCATTTAATAGGAATGAAAATGCTGAAAACTTAAAGTGTGAGAAAACAGCAATGAAAGAGTTGAATATATTCTCCTGCTTCACCAGTGAACCTATGGGAACACCTAACAATCAAAGTTGCGCGGTATATTGAAACAGAAATCAATGAAAATGCAAATAAATCCGAATTGCTCAGTACAGTGCAAAACTGAGCGTGTCGCAGCTAGAATTTAAAGCACGACGGGACTTTAAAAATTGGCGTATGGACTTTAAAAATGGCGGTAACGTACTAGTGGTGCTACGTTTTAATAGAGGGAGGTACTGTATGTAGTATTTTATAATGTCAAAAAACGAGATTACGGGTTTTGAGAGATTGTCTTCAAAATTCACTTATGGGTGCCGTAAACTCGTCACCTCATGACAACAATATTAATGAAAATGATCAGAACTTACAACAATTGCTTGATAATATTAAAAATAAAACATAACTTGTTTTTTCTATCGGACTAACACACAAACAAAAAATGTAACTTCAAACAACATACAAAAGCAATGGAGTATTTACAATAGATTTGTTTCTGCAGCGAGTGTGTGATGGTTTAACAATTATTGTTTGAAAACTCTTCCAACCTCAACTATCGCGCATGATCAGTGATGATCGGTTTGAAATTAGTTTCAAACCATATCTGCACGAACGCTCATGTACCGTAGGCCTATAATAATTTACTAATCTATTGAAGATGTAATTAAATTTCATTGTATATTTTAATAATGAAATAAAAGTAAGCGTGAAAACATAAAATATTAATGCAAAAAGTACGTGTGTGCTATTCCAGTGGATAGAAGTAGAGCACAACTATCTTAAAGCGCATGCGAAAATGTAATTTGAGATTGGTTTGCACTTGATCACAAATTTTCCTTTCCGTCAGGAGATGGTCTTATGACGGTTTGATTTGCCGCAGGAACGCCTGAATTTATTCAGCCAGTAGTCAGAGTATGAAGTTATCGCTACACGAACAGTAAAATCGATGTGCACATGCTCATGACGGTTGGAAACTGTGGAAACTGCTGCAGGAACAAATTTAATTCTGACGCCTAAATCTATTTTTTTTTAATATCTGAGAATTCCTATCTTCCCATTTCATTTTTGTAAATGTTAGATCATTAAGTAGGTACCGCTAGATCTACATGCTTTTCATTTAACCAGTCATAGGAAATTGGTACCAAAACTGTTAAGTAGTGTGAGCTTAGACTATCTCTACCCAAAGCCACCGGCGTGGCTCAGTAGGTTAAGGCGCTTGGTCTGAAGTTGAGCTCGGGCGCGGGTTGGGCTGATTACCTCGTTGGGTTTTTCCGAGGTTTTTCCCAGGTGAAGGTGAATAGCAGGTAATCTATAGCGAATCTTCGGCCTCATCTCGCCAAATACCATCTCGTTATCACCAATCTCATAGACGCTAAATAACATTGTAGTTGATACAGCGTCGTTAAATACCCCCCCCCAAATCTCTACCAAATGAAAACTAATAGCGCATCTCTCAATGTCAGTGAACCAGAATGACAAACATGTAAAGCTGGATGGTAATCAAACATGTGCTCCAGTCATCCACAGCTTTAGAACAGGAAAATAATAAACGAATAATATAAAAAACAATAATAATTTGTAATTATAAACTGGGTAACTTTCAACTTGTCTTGAACATTGTAATTGGGCTTTGCCTGTTATGTTCAATAATAAAAAAAATAAATAAATAAAGCTAAAAAAACAATTTACCCAAACATAGGCCTATATAAAAATAAAGACGAAAAGGAATTGGTTGGGTTACTAGTTGAGAAGAAACTGCCTACTGAATGATCACTGGAAGGAATGGTGAAGGGAGAAGAATTCGTGGCAGAAGAAGATACCAAATGATAGACGACATTAAGATGTATAGATCATATGCGGAAATAAAGAGGAAGGCATAAATAGAAAAGACTGGAGAATGCTGAGTTTGCAGTCAAAGACCTGCCCTTGGGCAGAACACTATGAATGAATGAATATAAAAATAACAAACAGAGTATACAATTATGATTATAGCCTCATTATAACAAATGAACATTTTCATTTTATCAAAATACCCCTTTTATGTCCAGAAAAAAAAACAATATTTGTACTCTGGAAATATTCGTTCTACACCACAAGATGTTACTGGAGCAAATCTGAAATATGATACAGTATATCTTACTACCAGCAGGTGAACAACTACTTTGTGAATCTAATAGTTATCTCGTATGTGGGACATAATATTAAACCCATAATTGTTTTCAAGACATTTTCATTTCTATTATAATGACAGCTAGGAAGTTCGTATTGTAATTCCGATGTTGAACTTGGACTGTAACGCAACCGAATGCATAGCAGCACGAGACGTCAACATTTAACGAAGAATAATCGGGGAAAAATAAACGTGTTACACACTCCTGTTTGCATAATTATTTAATAATAGATGAGTTTACTTTTTTGGAATTATGCATTACATTAGCATTACGTAAATAATACAATAATAACAGAATAGCTCACTTTATTCAGAACTTAAAATATTAATATAAATTAACAATATTCTTCAAACTATTCACGACTCTACACTGCTCCACAGAATGCCACTATGTGTTGTTTATGTGAACTGGGTATCGTCTGTAGCGAGCGGGAGCAGGGTGAGGCGCGGATAACGTCTACATTTCTCGCTGTACTCAACTGAAATCTATGAACTTCCTACTTATAGTTATATGAATTGAAAATAAAAATATAAAAAATCACTACCAAATCTCAATCAAAGCAGATGCCATAACCCAAAACTATAAAATAAGCGGTAACTCACCAATTAATTCCACAAAATTCCCGACGTTCAAATTTTCGAAAAAAAAAAAACAGCACAGAAATATCAGGGAAGAAAAACAACTGCAGTAGTCTACTGTGTATACATATATCACTGGTTATATTGTTTTTTGTCAAAGGCATATCTTCAAGTGTTTGTTTTGTTAGAGCACGCTTCGCACAATACTTCTCACGGAGAATGAGTCCCGTTTTCTCGATACATATTAAATAAATTTAACAACGCAATGTTTCGTTGATTCTGTAGCCTCGGAAAAATCAGATAAACTTACATAAACATAACTGGTACGACTTCTTCTTTAGTAGTTTTTTTTAATAAGTTTTAATGGGGAAAATGCGTTGCTGTGCTGTGCATAAAGCTACGGTTAAATTGCGTACAATACAGTTCAAAAGACTAACTAAAATAGGCTATGTAAAGCACCAGTAGTAACTGAAATAGGCTATGTAAAGTACCATAGAATTGTGTCCTTTTCCTGGTTTAAAGCAAACAATAGGCCTATACCGGGAAAATCCAAGGCATGCCTGCCACACTGCGACCTCGCGGCTTGGTAACAAAGCCGGTAGCTCTGTATATCCTGCTGCCTATGAGGAGCATACTAACAAAGTTAGACAACACCATTTTTTTCGATTTCGAGATATCGGTTGTTTCTCATAGAATTTTGTATGCTGAATGCGATTCTGATACTGCTTAGGTTCAAAAACGGACAGAACAGCGCAAAAATAGCACTTAATTGTGCGCTTTAGAATCAAAATGTAGACAACTCCACTGTGGCTTGGTTTCAAATTAGGACAATTTCTTCTGTGCCCAATAAGAAGCCCACATTCGTGACCATCTTTTTCCATCATGCATCGCGAATCCAACATGATTGATTGTTTGTATAATCGGTTTGTGGATGAATAAGCACTGTTTTACTTTGTAAAATTATAAGTTACATCGTTATTTCAATAAGTATATGAAAGTTCACGTTAAAGAAGTTCCTCAAAAGGAAGCGAGGAAGCGTGGTGTCGACAAATCAAACTGGAAACGCAGAAAAGATAAGATTGCCAGGTGAGTAACTACAGTACGTTTTTTCGATAGCTCAGTAACGTTGTGTATTAATTAATTGCGATTATATTTATTTAACATTCTAATTACAGTACCTGAAAAAGTACAAATTACACTAAAGAAATGAATATGAAATAGTCTATTTTTTCCATTTAGTAAACCTAGAAAGTCAATTTCTTTTCAGCTTACATAACCTACCGGTATATTTTGTTAGTTGTAGGCTATTGAAGATTAAACTGCAAAAAATCTAAATAATACTTTTTATGTTATAGATACTCTCCAACGTCATTGCCGATCTATCCAACTTGTGTGAAGAATTGAAGTGTGTGATCATGATGAACTATCACTACTTAATAACTTGTAAAATAAAAAAGGCGTTCTTCACTTTCACACTTTTGGACAAACAGGCCTATTCATATAATCAAAAAAATGTCTCTCAAGTTACTTTTATTTGTTTTTAAGGAGGTATTTGTTGTATTTTTTTACAACTCATGTAATGAAATTTATTCCACTTTAAACAATTGTCATATGCAATATAGATTAATATCGTGATTTACAAGTGTGAAACTTAAGTTATGTAAAGTTGTGCTTTAAACCGAGTTAGAAGATACTTAGATTCAAAAGTAGACAATTTCACTTTAAATGTGGCTTCATTTGGTTTCAAATACAGACATCTCCATGACTTAGTTTCAGAGACGGACAACTCCACTTTTTAAAACTTAAATCGCGACCTGAATATTAATTTTAATCACATTTTGAGACTGAAAAAATGTTTCTATGACCCATGAGAATGTTTAAAAAATATACGTATAACGGTAACATTGGTTTCCAAGGATCTCGTTTTATGCCTGTCTTGTAAAAAAAGCAAAAGTGGAGTTGTCCAACTTTGATACCAAGCTCCTCATATTATTGTCCGAATAAAATTAGGATGGAGTGCTGTCAATGTGTGTTTACCGATCAATTAATAAGAGACCATCAAGAACCACATTCTTGGCACATATTGTTGTCCAAATAAACTTAAACGAAATAAAGTGCTATGTGTGTTCGGTGTTGTGATGACGTAAATACATTCTCTGCCAAAAGAAAATTGTTATTCAGGTGGTAAACTGCCCTTATCATGAATGTGCTTGCGTCAAAGTAAGCCGATGTGCGTATTTCGGTGGCGAAGTCGTCGGTAGAATTAATTTAAAACATCTCATCGTGGCCACGTTCCAACACAGATCTGACCTTGAGCACAAAATATATTACACTCATCTACACGTTCCGCCACACCCAGAACACTGTATGCCCACCACCAAATACGAAAAACCCAAGCAGCGAGTGTGTGTTCCATTGCCATACATACATCCTTCTGTGTTAGCGTATGACAACTTTATGGTAGCCAAGTATTTTTTTTTCAAAAGTCAAGGTCGGACAGAGGCCTTACTTTCATCTTCCTCTACTGTTTCTCCCTCATGTACCATATTCGGAAAGGATTCTCCAAACTTTGCTGCACAAAAATACACTTATGGCTTTTCGAAAGAAAACAACTAAGGGTTTTCATTCTTCCAGTCCTGTTGTCGATTGTTACATGCAACATCCAGTCATCCAACCGGACCTTGGACTCTTCAGAGCCATCTACTAGTTCCTAATAAGTCCATTCAAAAGAAAGGTAGGACAGTCTGCAGCCTTGAATGCACTTCTGAGATTGTTGGGAAGTAGGCCTAGTGATCAGGTATTTTAAAGTTGCTATCACTAATTTAATCAAACATAAATTGAATGAGTTCGCATATTAGTAAAACGCTTTGTGGCCAGTGAACGAGTAGGTATGCTTTTGTTTCCGCTTATTTTTCATTATTTTTTCATAGTATATAAATATAACCTCTCTTTCGTCCATCCAACCATTAATTAATTCTCTTTTTCTTTCTTTCGTTTTACCACTTCTGAGGTCAACTACTGTGAAGCAATAGTTAGCACGTCTAAGGCCTATATTACACTATCAAATTTGTGTCGTACACACCTGTGGAGTAACGGCTAGCGAGTCTGGCCGCGAAACGAGGTGGCCCGAGTTCGATTCCCGGTTGGGACAAGTTACCTGGTTGAGGTTTTTCCGGGGTTTTCCCCTCAACCCAATATGAGCAAATGCTGGATAACTTATGGTGCTGAACTCCGGACTCATTTCACCGGCATGATCACCTTTACCTCATTCAGACGCTAAATAACCTAAGATGTTGATAAAGCGTCGTAAAATAACCTACTAAAAATTATTTCAAAGAAGTTTGATAAAATATATATGATAAAATCTTTTACAGTGTAATATAGCATCTTTGATCACATCTAGCAGTGATATAGTTGTGTGATAAAAGTTATGGTCATCATCATACCTTTGATAAAATCTGTGACTGAGAAGAAAGAAAATGGCGAACATTAAGTACACATGGTCTGTGAAAATCACAAACTTTTAATATCACATTATGAGCCATATGAAATATTTCATCATCTATTATTAAATGCTTGGGATTTAGAATTTCACATCTTCACATTGAAGTTCTCTCAGTAGAGTTTAATGTACTCCGTTTGTATCTTTTCTCCCTACCCCAATCTCTAACCCAAATTGTTGGCTTAGAGTGTAAACCTGCTAACTAACAAAAAGAAAAAAAATTTACAATGAAAACAAAACAAAAAACTGTCCAAACTTGTGGAGTAACGGTTAGCGCTTCTGGCCGCGAAATCAGGTGGCCAGGGTTCGATTCCCGATCGAGGCAAATTATCTGGTTGAGGTTTCTTCCGGGGTTTTCCCTCAACCCAATATGAGCAAATGCTGGGTAACTATCAGTGCTGGACCCCGGACTCATTTCACCGGCATTATCACCTTCATCTCATTCAGACGCTAAATAACCTAAGATGTTGATAAAGCGTCGAAAATAACCTACTAAAAAACAAACAAAAAACGGAGTATAAATTAACTCTGAAACCTCACCATCTGTAGCTACTTTGGATTTGCTCTTAAAGTTTCAGAGTTTATTTATACTCAGTTTTTTGTTTCCCCTGTAAAATTTCTTTTTTATTAGTTAACAAGTTTACACTCTAAGCCGACGAAATATGTTTTTTCTTTGATTTCTTCTTTAGTATTAATGTAATAACCATTACTGCATTTACAGCTGCAACAAGCATAGAACTGTTGTGGATCCAGTATCAGAACTGCGCTGAAAGATATGATAAAAGCTTTGACGTAGGGTAATATACTCAATATCTTACATTTGATCAAAAATGTATCATATTCTGTGACACGTAAATATGACAGTGTAATATAGGCCTAAACATGAAATGAGCGGGCCCGGTTCAAATCCTGGTTGAGACAATTTACCTAGTTGGGTTTTTTCCGAGGTTTTCCCCCTACCAATTGAAGCAAATTGCTGGATAACTTTCGGCGTTGGATCTCGGACTCATTTCGCCATCATTAATTCACACATCATCATCATCATCATCATCATCATCATCATCATCATCATCATCATCCATACAATAATCCGGGTTAAGTTCACGGTACGGATTGCTGTACTTGTACAAGAGCGCTGCCGTTCGGCTACCCATTCACAGAGTAGGAGTGGTAAGCACAATAAGCCTCCAGTTGCAGTGCAAGCCTTCGAGTCCCTCCTCCGTACAAGAGAAAAAAAAAACACTTGTGAGAGCCTTCCTTCTTCTTTTTCCGGCTACGCATTAAATCTCCTCTAGATTTCATCGTGGTCGACGTCTCCAACATTGTTATCATTTTCATTTCCATTGCTGCTAACATCTTTATCACAACTTTCTTTTTTCACATCTTTCCCTGGCTCCTTACTTTTCTATCTTCTTAAACGTCTCCTTAAGAAGTTCCCAGACCAAGCAATTCTACTTCTTAACAAACATCTTAATAACCATTTTAACTCTTCTAATAGTGAATTGCATCTTTTTATTAGTAATCTTTTACATGCACAATAAGCCTCAGGCTGCAGTGTGAGCCTTCGAATCCCTTCTACGTACAAGAGGAAAAAAAATCAATTCCAACGATTATTGAACGACTGTCAGATTAGCATGCGTTGGTGAAATTGCTGACTGCGATATGGTATTTTGACGAGGTGAGACTGCGGATTTGCCATGGATTACCTGACATTCGCCATAGAGTTGGGGAAAACTTCAGTACAATCCCAAACAGGTAAGCCGCCTTGGTAGCTCAGTTGGCAGAGTGCTAGCTTACGATGAAAGCGGAACCGAGTTCAAATCTCGACGTTCGTGAATTTGTATTTGTGGTGGATAAAGGCCTGGATGTCAGAGTTTCCTTGGGGTTTTCCCATTTTGATTTGGAACTACGGTACGTCTTTCTCCTCACTAGGGGTGGGTGAGTAATTACGGAATTGACCGTCACAAGAGAATGCAACCCCTTCTTCTCCTTATATTCTTCTTGTTCCTCTTGTATTCTCTCTGTTCTCATTGCTTTCCCTTGTTATCCCAATCGTCTCCCTTCTCCTTGCATTCTCCTTTTTCCCTTGTGTCCCTTTGTCCTTCTTATAGTCTCCTGCTTTTCTTGTCATTACCTTGCTCTTCTTGTCGCCCTCTAACCCTTCTTGTCGTCCCCTTTGTTCTTTTTCTCGCCCCCTTCGTTCTTCATGTAATCTCTCTTTCTTTCTTGTAGTGCCCTTGCCCTTCTTGTCGTCCCCTTGTCCTTCTTGTCGTTTCCTTTTCCTTTTCGTCGTTTCCTTTTCCTTCTTGTCGTTCCCTTGACCTTCTTGTCGCCCTTTGTCCTTCTTGTCGTAGCCTTGTCCTTCTTGTAGTCCCCCTGTCCTTATTGTCGTTCCCCTGTCCTTCTTGTCGTTCCCCCTGTCCTTTCTACCGTCCTTTGCCCTTCTTGTTGTTCCGTTACCCCTTTTATCGTCCTTGTCCTTCTTGTCGTCGCCTTGTACTTCTTGTAGTCCCCCTGTCCTTATTGTCGTTCCCCTGTCCTTCTTGTCGTTCCCCGTGTCCTTTCTACCGTCCTTTGCCCTTCTTGTTGTTCCCTTGCCCCTTTTATCGTCCTTGTAGTTCTTGTCGTCGCCTTGTCCTTCTTGTAGTCCCCCTGTCCTTATTGTCGTTCCCCTGTCCTTCTTGTTGTTCCCTTGCCCCTTTTATCGTCGTCCTTCTTGTCGCCTTATCCTTCTTGTAGTCCCCCTGTCCTTATTGTCGTTCCCCCTGTCC
This sequence comes from Periplaneta americana, assembly GCF_040183065.1. Classification (NCBI taxonomy): domain Eukaryota; kingdom Metazoa; phylum Arthropoda; class Insecta; order Blattodea; family Blattidae; genus Periplaneta; species Periplaneta americana. Next base: position 139,049,501 of record NC_091117.1, on the reverse strand, counting down.
TTTCTACCGTCCTTTGCCCTTCTTGTTGTTCCCTTGCCCCTCTTATCATCCTTGTTCTTCTTGTCGTCGTCTTGTCCTTCTTGTAGTCCCCCTGTCCTTATTGTCGTTCCCCTTCCTCCTTGTCGTTCTCCCTGTCCTTTCTACCGTCCTTTGCCCTTCTTGTTTTCCCCTTGCCCCTTTTATCGTCCTTTACCCTTCTTGTCGTCGCCTTGTCTTTCTTGTAGTCTTCCTGTCCTCCTTGTAGTCTCCTTGTCCTCCTTGTAGTCTCCTTGTCCCCTTGCCCTTCTTGTTGTCCCCTTGTTCTCCTTTGAGCCCCTTTGTTCTCCTTGTCGTCCCCTTCCTATCCCTGAATTCCCTTTGTCTTGCTTGTATTCTCCTTGTCCTCCTTGTATTTCCCTCATCCTCGTCATTTCCTTGTTCTCGTATTACCCTTGTTATCCTTGTAGTCCTCTTGTTTTCCTTGTAACCTCTTGTAGACACCTTGTATTCCCCTTGTCCTTATATTTCTATTGTGCTCCTTGTATTCCCCTTACTCTTCTTCTCATCCCCTTACTGTCTGTACCCACATAATAGATTTATAAGCAACGGCAACCAGAGGTAAGGTATAAGTCTAAGGATTAGGAGGATGTAGCAGGAAGAGTCGATTCCGTACCGTGGTCAGAGTTCTACGTCAGTTCCGTCCAAAGAATTTTTGGATCATGTGTCAGTTCCGTCCGAAGGGTTTTTGGGTCGCTATTCAATTCCATCTCAGCATTCTTACCTTTAATGCTAAGATAAATAACAATTATCTTCCAAATTTGCTGACTTAACGTAACGTAACAAATTTATTTTCATCAAAGTTACTGGTAGGTTAAAATTGTTATTTGTGGCATTTTTGCTTTAAAACGTAGTGGGATTTAAAACCATTAGTCAACTTCTTAAATTATTTAGGTAAAACCTTATATGATACAGCCAACTTATAAAATAATTAATGTAAAAACTTATGTGATAGTCAAATTCTAAAATTATTTTGGTAAAAATTTACATGATACACTCAACTTCTAAAATTGTTAGGTAAAAGCCTATATTATACGCCTAAGTCTTGATAGTATTCAATGTAACAATTCTTCATGACACTCAGTTTTTTTTTTTTTTCACGAAGAAGCAATTCTTTCTTCCTTCTTGCCTTTTTAAAGAGCAGAGTCAAATTACGACGTAGTTTTAAATAAAATTCACTTTGTATATCACTTAAAAGCTATATAAAATTGCAAATATTAGGAAGAGCAGAATAAAAGAGACTAGTATTAAAGTCTTGAATGAAATGATTCGCAGAGTCATTTGTAGTTCTCACTGTCGTTGCTGGAAACTCTGCTCATATTATTGGAGGAAAAATGATATCTGCAGTTACATATGTTTCAGTCACCGCCGTCTGGATACCTTCGCCTAGCGTCTCGTTGTTAACTGCCTTCTCTATGCTGCCGATTTTGCGTATCATAGATGGCAGCAGCTAACACACCCTTCACGCAATCACGTACAGTACAAGAGTTGTATGAATTATCCGGTAACACATAAAAATTTCAACTTTTTTGTTTTGAATATTATTTTTATGAGCATGCAAGAAAATAAATTTTAACTAACATACATCCTGTTGGCATAATTCACAGTTTCAGGACCTTCCTAGACAGCGGTTTACCGTAGCACACATATCGGAACACATTTTCTGTTTCTTTTTTTCCGATAGGCCTATTTGATAACAATGGTCTAACAAATTTCACAATGAGTATTTCGCTAACCATCTTTTGATGACCTGAGATACTACACTTCAGTAAATCACACTAAGAAAGGGGTGAAATCAAGTATTTATGCATTGTTTTCAGTATGTGGCTCGATTTCTTACAGTATGGCACAGCAGCTTCAACAAATTCTTGCACATGTTTTATTAGCCCTACAAAGGACTGTTTAGGATAGCGAAGGCCTCCTCTATCTTGATTATGGATTAGTTCCATGAGTGGTATTGATGAATTTTACATTGAAATGTTGCTAACACCTATGTCACAACTTAATCTTTCATCCACCACACGAATCAAATATCCACAAACCAATTCTTGAGTGGCTGTTTGCAGGTTTATGAAAACCGTAATTTCAGGCTCTCGAATTCTATCGAGAAGGACAGTTACGTAATCTGGAAGAATATTTTCATCAACAGATTCAGCACTGGAGCTCGTGCTTGGCAAGCTTTCGCCACAGTAATTTTGATTTCTGCTAGCAACGTTGGCACTTTTAGAAGAAATCATGATGCCAGATTTTAGCATTCTTTTTATGGCACATGCTGCTGTACGTGCATCCGTAATGTCATTAGATCCACCTCCCATTCTGACTGCGTTAAATACAGCCTCCACGGGATCTCCGGAAAATCTCCTAGTAAGGACATAAAAGAACCCGTTTTGCAGCAGGAAAGTCACACACTCTACTGTAGATTTCACTGTAAGCAAGAGCGCTTCTACGGTCTCATTGGTTAAGCCCTTCATTTTCGCACGCTCTGATTCAGTTTGAATTTTCATAATATATTCACTGAAATCTTCGTTTAGCCATTGTAGACTTTCATCAGCTACGGAATAGAAATGCATGCAGTCTTCATTATTTTGTCTAAGATGCTGAGTTCTGTCGCTGATATCATGAAACGTAAAAAATCTGTAAATTGACTTCATAAATTGGATTGTTGAATCTCCTTCTGAAAAATCGATCTTACAGTTTAACTGGGACTGATTGTTCTTTATGAATTCTATTGTGGCCGTTACATCAGGAGAGAATATCTGAACAGCGGACAGGACATTCATCTTATCCAAGTTGGTAGGTTCAACATGTTTTTTTGTTAAATAGGGAACTGGCTTCACAGTCAGATCTCTCTGTAATCGATAAATTTCCTTTAGATATTTAGAACTAATTACACCATTGCCGTCTGGGAACTGAGACCTGATATTCTTAAGTACATGACAATAATCAAAACTGAAATAAAGTTTACGATTATGATCGCATGGATGAGGGACACATGTCTTGAGTTCTCCGCCTCCATATTGCTTAAACATAGAAACATTAGTCCTGTGATTATCTGTCACTATCCTAAGTACATAGAAACCACAGTCTTCTACAGCATTGATCACTTGCTTAACTAAAAGGTGAAGGTCGGAGCCCTGCAGACCTCTAACTAGGAAATAAGCCGCGGGAATAGTGTACTTTGTAGACAAACCGTTTACCACAAAACAGAGTAGCTTGTTTGCTAACACAGGATATTTCCCTATGCTTGCGTCATACACCCCGTCAGCATTGATTGCTCCAATGAATTTATCAATTGTCCTGTCATAGATAAGGCGTTCCTTTATTGCAATTTCATCAACGATAACTGAGACAATCTTCTCTATTGGTTGCAGGTTCTCACACTCAGCTTTAAGCCTGTCCTTTACCAACTGTGAAATTCCCACATCACAGTCAATATGACCCATGTACATGTCTAGAGTACTTCTTGAAGGAGCTGAAATAAATCCTGAAGTTCTACCATGCTCATAACCTTTAGGGGATGCTCTTCTCCACGCAACACAGTATCGAATAGATTGTTCTGACCACTCCGGTTTTTTCCTTTCGAAATTGTTAATTTGGTCCAATAGGTACACAGCTTTCTGATTCTTTTCGTTTGCAGCCTCTTTTATCAAATTGATTTTCTTTATTTCTGGACACTCGTCGAGCTTCTTCTGCGCACTTTCAAGTTCAGATTTTATGTCCGCCAATTGTTTTTGCAGTCTCTGTATCCTGGATCGAAGCCTGCTATTTATTATCTTCTGGTAAACATTATTTCTTGTCGGAAAATCAACTTGAATTCCGATGGCACTCTCTACGTGCCTTTCATTTCCACTATTTTCTATTGCTGGACCCACTTCATTGTTGATTATTTGTCGTTCTTCTCGATGTATCCTTTCTCGTATTTTCCGAGGAGTTTTCTTGCTTTTCTGAACATAGCTTTGATAATCAAGAAATATAGTTGGTACAACACCAGGCTTTAAAATCTTTCTTTTACAATTTTCCCTATAGTCTTCTTCTTGGAAATGAAGGCTACAAACACGTGCATAATCGGATGGAATCCACTTACTTCCTTTGGTATCACCTTATCTTCTTATAACAGCTAGCCATCTTTCTCGAAGTTCTTCGGCCGAAGGAATTTCATGAAATCTTATTCCTGCCGAACTAGATTTTCCCTGTTTGGATTTACAAAAAGGCACACAACAATTAACCATTTTCAATTATTACTACGTTTGCGACTATGTAAATCTGTGCTCAAACACCGACATGTATGGATACACACTGCTATACACCACACCATTGTACTGATACGTGTGCGTTGGGTGGCGCCAGTAGCGGATAATTATGTCAATACATGTGTACGGCGGATTCCATGTTAAACTATAGCATAGAGCAGGCAGTTAACAACGAGACGCTAGGCGAAGGTTTCCAGACGGCGGTGGTTTCAGTGATTGACAAATGTAGGCTCGGTTCACACGAGCGGAATGTCTGCGGAACGGCCACCGCCATTTTCTATGATACACTAATTTAAATGTAGCAGTTCACACAGGACGGACAGTCTGCGGCAGGGGAACGTCTCTGCATGCAAGCCGCATCGCCCATGGTGGCCGCAAGTTCGCTATGGGCTATTGATTATACTGTATCAATCACACGAGCGGAAGCGGCACTTTGGCGGCGAGTGTCCAGACGACATATCTTGACTTTCACGAGAGAAGGACTCGATCAATACCTTAGGTATGATTTGGCCCTTTGTGTGTTTATAGGCCTATATGCGACGATTGTCCAAATCTGACAGGTGGCCTGAGTTACATTCGTGAATCTGATGCTGAGAGGTGGGCCATCCTGTATCAGCCCCTAATAGAGCTAGGTCCCGTTTCACGGACGAGTAGCCTGATAAGTCTCAGGGGCCGGAGCCCGAAGCCCTTCCTGTCATCGTCGGCTGACAGAGAGGATGCCCCTGATAGAGCCAGGCATACGGGCTGATGAGCCCCAAATCCTTCCTATATCAGAATGGGAAATCCGTAAGCCCTACTACCCCCATAACTTCACCCCTATCTATTTTTTACTATTGCAGATGATGAGGGGAAGGTGGAGAGTGTTGGTGGAATGATGGAGGAAAACGGGAGTACCCCGAGAAAAACCCTCTGTAACGTCTGCTTGAGTCACAGTCGACATATCACACGTGTATTGTAGTACTGGCTGTTGCAATTTTTTAACTTGTAGTGGTGCATTGCGCATTGTGATTGTATTCAATGGGTGATATGGATGTAGGGAAAGTTGACGTTGAGGTGTTTGTGATCGAGAATGAGAAAAGGCCATATATTTAGGACATTCAAAATGAAGAGTACAAGGACAGAAACAAAAAATGTTCAGCATGGTATGAAATTTGTTGTGTACTGTATCTCAATTTCATAGAACATTCCGACGCAGAAAGGAAATGTGTTAATAAGTAGTCCTTGTCAAATATTTCTCTCATAAGCCTATACAATAATACATACATAAATTATTTTAATTTATGGTATTTACTTTTTACTTCATTAATTTCTCTATGTGCTTTTTAATAAAAAGTGATAACATGATAATATTTCAGTTTCTGAAAATAAAACAAACAGTAATCTTAACATATTTCATTCCAGTAAACTCTATTTATTATTGATAATTCCTTCTAATCCCTCTATCTTTATATTCTACTAAAGTACCGATGATATATGTACAGTAATATATATTTTCTCCAAAGTTAATACGAAATTAAATGCATTTATTACTTATTACAGTTTCATTTCAACAAGTGGCATTAATTTGCCATAAATATTATATAAAGCATTCTACTGGAGGTATAGCCCGTCTTACGTTAATATATTCTTTCTGAGGGTATTTTTCATAGTACTATGATACAATTCATCGAAGCTGGGAAACATCATTTTGAAGTTAATTAAAATAAATTGATTCCTCCTTGCCCAACTAGTTAAACAACACATGAAAAGTTCCTTGTAATAAAGGACTGTTGACTATTGGATGTACTCAATGTCTTCATCTTTACTTTTATTATCAATAATTGCATTTCGAAGTACACTAGTACTTCACGGTGATTAGCATCTATGGCGACTGTCTACCTCAAATTCTTCCGTTCGTCTTTCATCCGCTCGTGTGGCCTCAGAATGATGCGGCTGCCGCACGGCTGCCGTTCCGCAGACATTCTGCTCGTGTGATAACACTGGTCAACAGTCTTTTGCGCCAGACATAAAACTAACAAAGTCTTACTAATTTGGACCCCCCTAAATTAAAAAATAACAAGCAAAATGTTCCATCAGTTCCGGTTTTCGAGATGCACAATATAATTAATTTTCTATCCATTTTATTTAAAAAATCACCGTATTTCATGTGTAACTATTTTGTTTTACAAATGTTATGACCCATTATGTCAAAACAATATTAGTATAAGCAGGCCACCATGTTAGAAGCACTTGTAGAAACGGAAATTATTATATTGTCCTTTTACGAGTCTATTTAAAGGGGGTGAAACAGGTTCGCGGTACGAATTCACTTGAGCTTACATGATTTCACTTAAGATGTGTATTTCTTTCACTATGAGCTTTAATTACATTACTATAGTTTATATTTTGCAATAGACCACCCTGTCTAAACCACTTCTAGAAGCGGAAATTGTTTTATTGCCCTTTTCGGTTCCATTTGGAGGGGGAGAAACAGGTTCGCCTTATGAAATCGCTTCAGTTTACCAGAAGATTTCCGTGGTATTAGTATTCTGTGTAAGACATGTATTTCTTTAAAGTGTGCTCCAATGATAATATTCAAAGTAGAAATGGTTTGTATGTGCGGATTTGAAGGTTGTAGCACTGCTTATTGGAATGCAATTAGACTACACAAAATTTTGCTGCTTTTTGCGCTCGAGATAAGCATTATAAAATAAAAGTAGGATCAACCGACAATCACTAGAACGAGGGAAGAAAAATATTATACATCAACCCCTTGTACCCCAAAGTGAAGTGATTTTACCCTCTTTACACATTTAGAGGGGGTTAATGAAGAATTATATTAAAGGGATGAATCATGAAACTGAAGCATTTAAACATAGGCTATCCAGGAAAAATTTCCTGCTATTAATGACTCAAAAATAAAAGAGGGAGTTTTCAATGGACCACAAATTAGAGAAATAATGAAGGACATTCACTTCGAATCTTTGTTGAAAGGAAACGAGAGAGCCGCCTGGATTGCACTCAAGGAAGTTGTATTAAATTTTCTGTGTAACCGTAGAAGTGAGAACTATGAAGAACTAGGGCAAAATTTACTGTTGATGTATGAAACTATGAGTTGTAACTTGGCCCTGAAAATTCACTTCCTTCACTCCCATCTTGACTTGTTCCCGAGAATTGTGGCGATTTCAGTGATGAGCATGGTGAGCGCTTTCATGACGAAATTTCAACTATGGAAAAAAGATACCAAGGATAATGGAGTACAAATATGCTAGCAGACTACTTTTTGACTTTAACTCGTGATGTATTTGATTAACAGTATAAAAGAAAATGCAGAAAAAGAAAGTTGTTATCTTCTGAACAGTGAATATTTAACCTTATTGTCATTATATAAAGCAGTATTTTGAATAGATATAAATTCGAAAATTTTTCAAAAATCGTAACCAACAACTGTTTTTATTGCCATATTCGTATTCAGGAGATTCAAATTGTGTAGAAAACATGCATCACACACCCAGCGCAAAGAAAAAGTTAAAATTTGTTACTCAGTGCAATCCGAGAATTGTTGAACCTGGGGATCTTATGGTTGTAAAGGTATTATTTTATCAGTGAATGCGTTGTCGATTAACTGTGGGGTCCAAACCAAAAAACAAGGGGTCTGAAGTACAAGGGTATACGTGCACCTTTTCTTTTTAATTAAGCATAGGGGAGTGAAGCTAAAATTCTCTTTTATTCAGTGCACAAAGGTTATGTGTGTTACTCAGACAGGTACTGAATATTAGTGATGTAAAGAAAAACTACTTCACCAGTCAGCTCTTTTGTTTAAAGCACAAGGGATATCTTGCAGATATGTTCATAGCGCTCCATTCTTTTCATTAGGATGTTACATCATTGCAGTCTGCTTCGACCTACAAGAAAAGCTCCCAACGCCAATTTCGAAAAGTTAAATAGCTTACTATACTCAACATTTATGGACTTAAAGATGGAAATGCAGTTTTGTTTACGTGGAATGAAAGTCAAGCGGCATGAGGGTGCAAAGATATTGTTTCATGTCTTCTCATATTCATTACGTTCTTGCCAAGCTATGTGACTCTCATGGCAGCATTTAGCGATAATGCAGGAAGACAAGAGAAAAGCCATTTCATTCTCGAATTCTGGCTCTATGTTATCCGTAACACCAATATTCAGGCTGTAAATCACAAATTCATAATTTCTGTAAATGACTAAAGGAATCTGGAATAATAGAAAATGCTAAGAAGAATAGTGATTTGAAGGTGCTGTTGCTGTGGTACCGGTATGGCCTTCAAAAGATTAGGAAGACTGATTTTGAAGAATCTGGCACATCATCTAACATTTAGAGTATCAATTATTATAAAATAAGGCCCAATAATGATATTGCAATGCTACAGAGTCCTACAAAGTACCATTTTACTTCGGACTTTCAGTAGGCCTAAATACGTACAATATGAGTTAGATATCTTCGCACCTCTAAATGTTTTGCTTATTAAAATGGTACATTGTCATACATTTCTGAATAGGCCATGAGGAGGTTAATGACTCTCTGAATAAAAAGTACATGTTGCCATTAAAAATTAAATCATTATTGAAATCTCCTTAATGAACTAGGCTACAAGAAAGATATACCCATAGTATTAGCTCCCCATTGTACTCAAACACTAAGGAAGAGACTGTGAAATGCTTTGTGTGTAGCGTGGCATTGTGTGGGACAGAAACATGGATATTACGACGAAGTGAATAGAAACGACTAGAAGCATTTGAAATGTGGATACGGAGAAGAATGCGTGTGTGAAATGAACAGAGAGAATAAGAAATGAAGGTGTGTTAGAAACAGTGGGTGAATAAAATATAATGCTGAAAAGGATCAGGAAGAGAAAAAGAAATTGGCTAGGCCACTGACTGAGAAGAAACTGTCTACTGAAGGATGCACTGAAAGGAATGGTGAACGGGAGAAGAGTTCGGGACAGAAGAAGATATCAGATAGGTTTTTATGCCTATATGGGTTTTATGCGGAGACTAAAAGATAGGCAGAAAATAGGAAAGATTGGAGAATGCTGGGTTTGCAATGAAATACCTGTATTTGTACAGAAAACTATGAATAAATGGACTGTACTTAAATAACGTGTTTAAAACAATTTTTCATTTGGAGCGTGAGGAAAAAAATTATTTTGGGCGACCAAAATAAATGGGGCATTCTGTATACTTCAAAGACTTCAATTTTTTAAACTCTTGTAATTGAAAACATTATTACAAAAACAACTCTTGTCAAAATTTCTATTTTTCAGTAGAACAATAATAATAAATAGAATAACACATTCAGCTGTTTCCGTACAACTGGCGTTTATCCTTGTGACTATTGCACCTGACATGAGTCGTTTTTGGAGTCTATAAACATTTGAAATAGTAGCAAATGTGTCTTTAACTCAATTTCATTAAAATGACTAGGGCTGTTTTTGTAATAATGTCTTCAATTGTTTGAATTTAGATTGTATTTTGTAATTTACATATTACTTTTTTTACATTTAGTTTGTACCATTATTAAATCTGCAAAATAGTTTGGAATACAAGGGATAATAAGTGAACATCTTATTATAAAATTGTTATTTTTAATATCTTAAATTTAAAAATTTCTTTAAAATCTGCAGTGAACTACTTCATCTGTCCAAAACTCAACATGTAAGCACAAAACAGACATTGTAGAGCGTGGGTGTCCAAACTCCTATAGAACCAGGGGATATTGCACGTCAAGCATGCTCTGCTAAGGTCAATTACCTTTCCGTATAAAATAGAAAAAAAGACCTTAAAGAATATGCGCTGCGGGTTGCTTACGCCAGGGGTTACCTCGTACGACTCACAATTGGACATCTATGTTATAGAGTTTGCATACAATTTTCCATTATCACTTAACTTTAAACTCATTTTTCTCAACATTACGTACATGTCACTTATATCCCTTACCCTCTAGACCCCTTAAATATTGTCAAACCGCAAGTAAGAAAGGCAGATAGCTTTGGAACGGAACTGACTGATACATTTTGAAAACCAGGGACGGAATTAATGCAAGTCCTTTCTGTAAACATGTTTAAGGGGACGGAACTGACATGGCTCTGAATGGAAAGGAATGCGTAATGTGACCGAGTGGAGCCAGCTTAGCCTCGTGGCAGTTGGCAAACAACTCGTTCCATCATGGGTGCACAAAAGACTTCTTTAGGCTGAGGTGCATAGGGATGCTTCGTCTCCCACCCGGTAAGCACCTGTATCCCAAGCAGGTAATCAGCCCACGTGGAATTCAAACCCACATCAGAGCGCAGTCTCCAATCAAAGAGAAGAGAGGAGAGGATTTCCTCTATAAATGGGGTATGAACCAGTAGCGGCCGGTGATCCAAATCCTCGGCGAGGCCAGATGCAATTAGTTTAAGTGCCTCCGATAGAAAATGTTTATTTATGATATTAATTAGTATTGTTGTTATATTATTAATATCATTATTACTGTATTATTATTATTATTATTATTATTATTATTATTATTACTAGTAATGAAAAATAATAATTTCACTCACCAAATAAGCTGTTATGCTGTGAGTTTCAGTGACTGTTTCAGTGTGATGAAGCAACCAATATTATGTGTTGAAATTCCCCTTTCTTTCTTTTCTTTTAATTTTTTTTTCCTTTGACAGCAACAAACAAGGCCAAGAGAAGTTTATTTTGCACTACATTACCACTTAACCATTTATGTTGCCCATACCAGAATGCAATAGAAACTCGCGTTTTAAGATTATCTGTCAGAAAAACTGTCAGCGATGTCGTAGGTATCTCGGTCGGCTCTCTCTTTATTTAAAACTTCCTTTCTTTCAATATTATTTCTTCTCGAAAAAGGACACTCTCACAATGAATTAACTACACCAGCATTATTTCTGGCATTTGTTTCTGTTTATATTTTCCCGAAATACATAACGACATTGGCCCAGATTCTCTACACGAAGTACAATAGTACAACACCCTCGCTTAAGTCATAAACTAAGACAAAAGAGGAGAGAATAGTGTGGGTCTCTGCCTGCCAAAGAGCTGGAATGTTTGTTATTTATGGCCTATTTAGGAAGACAAGTCACCCTATTCCCACCCCACTCTACCCTTGAGGCCGGCCCATGGTTGGGAGGAGTGAAACCTGACCAGGCCAGACGAATTGTGCCTCAGTTACAACGTTTAAAGCGCAACGTCAAAAGCCCGCGAAGACAAACGAAAATCCAGAAGCAGACCCGGCACGAACGATCCTGGCCTCATGAACAAATTTTACTGCAAAACAGGCCTATATACATCACAAGCTAGACCCGGCACGAACGATCCTGGCCTCAGGAACAAATTTTACTGCAAACAGGTCTATCTACATTACAAAGTTTTCAAATGCTTCTATAGCGATATATGCTTCATTCAAATAACTAATACATTACATAAAAACAAAATTTGATTTCAGTAAAGCCAAGTGACTGAGGCCCGGCCTCACTTGCCTCAGTCAATCAGCCGCCACTGGTATGAACCCATTAGCTTAATTTAGCCTATATTATTATGATGCACCGATGTACATATCATATTTCCGTGCAGATATTCTGCGTCATCATATGATGAAAGAAGACTGGAACAGAGAAAAATTCTCTCCGGCACTGGGATTTGAATCCGGGTTTTCAGCTCTACGTGCTGACGTTCCATCCACTAAGCCACTCCGGATTTCCATCCCAATGTCGGATCGAATCCTCTCAGTTTAAGTTCCGCCTCTTGGGTTCTCTCTAGAGGCCGGAGAGAATTTTTCTCTGTTCCACTCATCTTCCATCATAGACGCAGAATATCTGCACGGAAATATCATATGTACTTCGGTACATCATAATAATATGTGATATACGAGACGGCGCTTATTCCGTCGGATCCGGCCACTTAGTCACTCATAACGAGTGCACCTCTGCACATGTGTGGACATTGTGCCACTGTCATACATCTATGACGCAGTGCATGAGGGTAGGCCTCTAGAGGGAACCCAAGAGGTGGAACTTAAACTGTGAGGATTCGATCCGACATTGGGATGGGAATCCGGTGTGGCTTAGTGGATAGAGCGTCAGCACGTAGAGCTGAAAACTCGGGTTCAAATCCCAGTGCCGGAGAGAATTTTTCTCTGTTCCACTCATCTTTCATCGTATTAATTTAGCCTACTTTTCTAATATAATGTATTTTTTAAAATACATTTTGGTGTATGGTGGACAAAAATTGTTTATATAATTCTATCAAACGCTTAATCTTGTTAGTAATCTTCTTATAATTTCTTTAGAACTTCTTCATAAGCTTAATTTTCATACAGTTTCATAATTTGTTCTCTATTTTCTGCTCACTCTTCCTTTTCGACATAATCTTCTTCAAAACCCCTATTTTCTTCTTCTTCTGAATATGTTCTTCGCAATCATGTTCTCCTTCTTCTTCTTCTTCATAATATACGGAAAAGATTAATATGACTTCAAAACGTTTAGAAAGTTGGCTATACCTTCTTCTTCAGGAAAACAAAACGGGCACCAAAAGATTATCCTTTTCGTTGGGGTAATTCTACTCGTTTATGTAGGCGAGAAACGTTCAAGTATATGGCTAAATCAATTAACTGGCCACTAACAATGGAAGAAGTAGCACGTTCTGAAAAATGATCTTCTTATGCTTCATTGCGAGTTCACTATTTTCTTATCTTCTTGTCCTTGCATGGGGATGAAGGTAACAAAAAAGTTGTAGAACTGTATCTACTGTTACTAATGCCAATTATCCTCAATATGGAAGCCTTGACCTCCTGCTACCACGTGTGCCTCTGTAATAGTAATACTTTTCAATTTCGCATTATTCAAGTATTATCGCTAAAGATATTAAGGGCTCTCATTTAAGGTATTAAAATTCTGTAAAAAAATATGTGAGCAAGAAATATCGTGTTCAAAGGTTAACAACCGTAGTAGAATTTTAAAAACCTTTGCCGGTCACTGTATAACTCTCACCTAAATTAAGACTCGATTCACAAAGCCACGTCTCATAAAAATTTATGGTCTGTGGCAGCGAAAAGCCACTTAACGATAATAACTTGACATCAATAGACTAAAAGCCGTTCCATTATGATTTCCGACTTCAATATGCAGTACACCATCAAATGCAATAATAAAATAGGTCATCGACCTTCTCATATGCAGTACAGAGTTACGGATTTGTCACACCGTCCTACATACACCAGAGGCCTGTTTATTAAAACCACTTCTTTGACAAGTGACAAGCTGAGAAGGGAACCATAGACAAGTGACAAGTTGAGTAAATTTTATTTATTTAAATTTCTTGACAAGCTTGTCAAGTGACTGTCAATTGACGACAAGTTTGACAAGGAAGATGGCAGATCAAAAGACAACATTGCTTCATAAAATCAGAGAAGAAAAGGAGATAAATTTTATGCATAGCCTATTCATTAACCCATTAATGCATAGTGTCCGAAAAATCGGACACAAAAGAATTTCGTTGTACAGGTTATAGTGTTCGACCTATTTCTTTGAAAATATGCTATATTTTTTCCTCAAAGTAGTAACTATATTGAATTGAGTAATTTTTGCTTTTCAGCTTTAATTTTCGGTGTTAGAGAATACATATTGTTCAGATAGAACCCAAGCAGTACGATGTTGTGCGTAAGAGGTAATTAAATTTATAATTTAATATATTTCATAACAATGTAATTTTTTGATATTAGGCTATACTATTGTTAATACTTCCATTATTGAAGCGGCTCATAAAAATCTTCATTCTTGTTAAAAGTTTTGCTGTTAACGAATTGTAAATGTCAACGTCCGAAAAAAACAGACGCTATGCACCGGATACACTTACAATGGAATTTGTAATATGAATGCTGTTATGCTATTTTTGTTACTCTTTTCAGCCTAAATGTGAACCATATTTTGGAAATAATTGAAAATAAAAATAAACTTGCATAAGAGCAGCTCATTATTGTGATATACCCTCAGATGATGGAATTAGACGCATACAGACAGCGACAAATCAGATGAAGAAAGAACACGAAACCAATTTCAAGAACTTTGGCAGGAAAATGCTTCTTAGTGTTCGTGAATTACAGATTGTTTCTAAGGACAGTGGTGGTATTTCTGCAATATGAGGCGTGTCCAGAAAGTAAGTTTCCCTGGAGCTGATTAGAGAAAAATAATTTCTTTCATGGAAAGATTTATTGGAACAGGTACAGAAACTTTGGAACTATTTTTCAACATATTCCCCACCGGAATTGAGACTTTGTCACACCGTGGGTTCAACTTTTGTATCCCTGTGTCTTAGAAATTTGATGCCTGGGATCGGAACCAGTGTGTGACAGCTGTCTGTACCTCTCTGTCACTGTGAAAATGCTGACCGGACAGGAATTTGTTGAAGTGTAAGAAAGATTGTAATCGCACGGCCACTTACGGCTCGGTGCATAACATCTGCTGGGTGGTGCTTCAACACCACCCTACAGCCCCGATCTCACTCCCTAATCAATGTGAGTGGAAATTCTGAGCATAGAGGACATAAATTGCTTTTTGATAACCATTTTACATCTGTCAAGTTGTTTATGCATCTTGCTCAAAAAAGGAATTTGCGCTTCTGGAACTTTACAGAAAAGTAGAACTGAAAACTATTCTCTCAGAACTAAACCAAAATTCAAGGAACAAAGGAGAGATTCACATGACTTCAGAACCTGTGATAATGTTCTTATTGTTCGAAGAAATGATAACAGGGTTGGATTACACCAGCCACTAACTTTGAAAACATGTACATGTTTATTTCATCTTGATTTCTAGATGGTGAAGTGAAAAGTAATGTAAAGTTTCAATTTCTCAGCCTATACTATTTTCTTCGAACAACAAAGGAATGGGAGGAGTACATTAGATGGACCAATATGTGATTTCATACAGATCCAGAATCAGTCAGAAGAAATGATGGTAGCCAATATTCACATATATCTTGGACGTAGTGTAGTAAACAAAATACTGGCAAAAGTGAAGTATGGTGTACTGTACTTCTAAAATTTCGATGTTTTATGACATTAGCACTGCTAAAACTTACAGACAACCAACACATCAAGGAAAAAGTGCACCTATCAATATCAAGCATGTGCGGTTTCGTGAATTGAACCACTATTTCAAAGAGGAGATGTGGTAACTACAAGGACAAACACAAATTTATATGTTGCAAATGTAAAATATGTATTCACCCTAATCGTTTCACCCTAGTAGCAGTACATCACAATTGTTACCTAAAGTAAAATAAATACCTAGCAATAAGTGATTTTGATTGTTAATAGGGCTCTTATTACTATAAAGAACCTAAAATAAGAAAACAGCGATGTAACTGATCAGTGTGCATAGCGTCCAATTTTTCGGACGGCCTGTATTTCTCGAATAAACAAGAATAAAAAAGTTTTATTGCTTAATATGTGCTCAACTGATGCTAAATAGCAAATTCTTATGAAGAAAATTCTTTTCAATACATAATTCAACTTTATGCACTAATGGGTTAAAAATAATAGACGATGAAAGACCTCAAAGAATGGAAAGAAATTTCTCTGTTAGCTGAAAGTTTAAGGGCAATGAGTAATCAGGGCTTCTTAAAGCAATTTTAAATTAAACCGCTGCATTTTAATACTACTATAAATAATGAATGAAACTTTATCACAGCATGAAGAAATTAATTTAAGATTAATTTCACACACACACACACGCACGCACGCATGCACACACACATTGTTCTGCCAAATAATATGTCTTTCACTGCAAACCCAGCTTTCTCCAATCTTTCCTATTTTCTGCGTTCCTTTTAGTCTTCGCACATGATCCATATACAGTAACTTAATGTCGTCTATCATCTGATATCTTCTTCTGCCCCGAACTCTTCTCCCGTTCACCATTTCTTCCAGTGCATCCTTCAGTAGGCACTTTCTTCTCAACCAGTGACCCTTCCAATTCCTCTTTCTCTTCCTGATCAGTTTCAGCATTATACTTTCTTCACCCACTCTTTAAAAAACAGTTTCACTTCTTATTCTGTCTGTCCATTTCACAAGCTCCATTCTACTCCAAATCCATATTTCAAATGCTTCTAGTCGCTTCCCTTCACTTCTTCGTAATAACCATGTTTCTGCTCCTTACAATGCCACACGCCACACAAAGCACTTCACTAGACTCTTCCTTAGTTTTTTTTTTTCTAGAGGTCCTCAGAAGGTGCTCCTTTTTCTATTAAAAGCTTCCTTTGCCATTGCTATACTGGGTGTTCAGTTCAAAGTGTGTCATGGCTAGCAGTATGCCGTCATGTGGCTAGCCGATGAGCCTAGAAAATTCAATCTTCCTACACTTCCGCAGAGGCGTATTACCTAAATGCCAGATAAGTTGCCTAGCAAGTACGGCGTTCATTCTGAAGAGTACTTACCGATACGTGCGGTAACGCCGGTAGTGGCAGGAATGTGAACTGCTTGGAAACACATAGCTACTGAGGTGAGTTTTTTTCTTAATGTCGGGATATGGCGAGAGGGTTAAGACGATTACTTATGTATTTATTGACATTAACTTGAACGGTCAACATGGACACGGAGCATTTTATTTGTGTTGTGCAATGTTGCGGTACGCAACCGATGATAACAAATACCCTGCGTACGACTTGCCTGCGCAAAACTCAGTTCGAAAGAGGTTATGGTAGCACACAGACCGTACAGGCCGCCATCTGTTGCTACGACTTTCAATTTATACCGTACACGTTCTCAAGTTCAGATTGAACGCCTTGAATAATAGGCAACTTCTCTAACATAAAAGCTGAAACTCGCTTCAAATCGCTGACTCACAACAGTGACGTCATGACACACTTTGAAATGAACACCCAGTACTCCTTCTGACTTCCTGGCAGCAGCTCATGTTACTGTTTATAGTCCACCCCAAATATTTGAAGTTGTCAACTTGCTCTACTGCCTTATTTAATATTCACATGTTTACCTTCTTTATTTTTCTTCCGACAACCATGGTCTTCGTCTTTTTTCTCACACAGGTTTATTTATAAAATTATATATATATATATATATATATATATATATATATATATATATATATATAAAACGGCTTAGAGTTCACATAATTTCTTACACGTAGCCCCAAATAGTTTGAAAGAATCCGCACTCGTCCCTTTTAGTTGTTTTCCCTCCTTGGATCCTTGATTATCAATTATTCACTTATTATCAATTATTTCACAACACCATCATCCCTATTCTGATATATGGCACATTTCCTCTCATAGATCAACAGATGACAACTGTAAGTGATCTGAAATATAATTAATGAAGTCATTTTTATTGGTATACTCTAATGGACACATCATGCTAGCCGTTAGAACTGAGGTTCGCGAGTTCAAACCTGGCCGACGGCGGTGGATTTTAAAAAGGGCGACCAATTCTTCCAAGAGAGAGAAACGTGTTGCAGGCTTACGTAATTGGTACAAGACTCGAGGCATAATTTGTTAGTATTTTCTAGCCCACATCAAAATCTGAGGCAGGGCAACGGGTTCATACCAGTGGCCTAAAGGAGCATTTAGATGTAGCCCCTTTCGCCTAACTGCAGCCCGTCTGTCTCTGCCTCTACTATGCTCTACGTGTGCGTTTAGCTCCATGTCTCTACCTTGATACATGTGCATGCGTCTTTCTATTTACACTAGGACAGAAGCACGTAGACTCTTTTCAGTCTTCAAGATGCCACCTTGAAGTTAGCTGCTTCTGTCATTGCTGGAATTATTTTGCGATAAAATAAGCATTTGAAATGTAGATAGCCTAAGGAGAAGAATGGAACATCTGAAGTGGACAGAGAGAGAGTAAGAAATGAAGCTGTGTTGGAAAGAGTGGGTGAAGAAAGAATGATGCTGAAACTGATCAAGAAGAGGAAAAGGAACTGGTTGAGTCACTGGCTGAGAAGAAACTGCCTACTAAAGGATGCACTGAAAGGAACGGTGAACGGGAGGAGAGTTTGGGTAGAAGAAGATTTCAGATCATAGACGATATTAAGATATATGGATCATATGAGGAAACGATAAGGAAGGCAGAAAATAGGAAAGACTGGAGAAAACTGGGTTTGCAGTGAAAGATCTGCCCTTGGGCAGAACATTAAATGAATGAATGAAAGTCGAAATTGAAGAAAGATGCGTGGCAGATGAATTAATGAATGTCTTTCACGTCATATAGGCCTAGTGTGTGCGAGTGTAATATAAGATAAACAGAATGGTTAGTAATGCGCTCTTTAAAAACTTCAACCATTTGCTTCGGAGTAATTTTGAAATACATTTCGTCGCTGCGCCTCCAAAATTCGCTATGTGTTTTAATAAAATTTTGCAGGAGAAAGAAAAAAAGCATTGTTATTCTTAAGTCCCTTGGTTTTAAAATCTATTTTCGATGTAATTTCAAGCATTACATCATAAATGATGAAAATCTATGGAAAACAGCTTTGAATATCAAGGGAATTAGAGGTATCAATGCTGTTTTCTTTCTCCTGCAAAATCTTAAAAAAACACACACACACATAGCTTATTTTGTAGACACAGCGACGAAATTTTACTCGTCAGATTATATTGTATTGAAAAGGAAAATACAAAATACGGTCGCTCTTCTTCTTCAACATGTAGGTTCTATTCTTTGTTGTACCCGTCGGAAGTATGATCGAAGGCTTTTCATTTTGTTCGGAGATAATTTCGTTGTTGCCATCTCAAAAACTAAATTCAGCATGTTTTTTCTATTAGATCTATGCAAAAGATAGTAAATATCAATACCTTAAAAATAATATACTTTGCATACTTCCACTCGGTAATGAGTTTTGGAATAATATTCTGGACAAATTCCACAGACAGTAAATGTATATTCCTATTACAAAAAAGAGTAATTAGAATAATAGTAGGTGCCAAATCTAGGGAATCGTGTAGGACCATTTTCAAAAAACTACAAATAATGATCATGACTTGTCAGTATATTTATTTCATTAACAATCTTCCTTGTATGTAATCGTGAAAACTTTGTAACTAATTCAACAGTTCATAGTATAAATACGAGTCAAAAATGACTTTCATACTCCATCGGCACATCTATCGTGCTATCAAAAGGAGTGCGTTATATGGCAGTAAAAATTTGTAATAGTCTCCCTATCGATATAAAAAATTAAACTCAAAACATAAGATTATTTAGGGCTAAATTAAAGAAGTACCTAATTTCTCACGCCTTCTATTCTGTAGGTGAATTCATAACATTCAAAAACGCTTCATGAAATTGATACTAAAACTTTGTGTTGTACTAGTAGACTATATTGTAAACCTCTTCTGTATATATTTCAACTAGACTGTGGCTATAAATTAAGACTTTATAGTAGTATTAAGTTTTTTGACTTGTTTCATATTCTAGCGGTGAAGCAATGTATGAATACCATGGAATGTTAATAAATACAATACAATATAACTGTAGACAGTCACTCCGTTTCATTCTGTTTTTAGTCCTATAGTCAGCGGAGCTAGCCATCCGCAAACAAGGAAATGAACGATAATTCTCAACGAAGTCTGAACTATATTTTTCATGGGACCACTCCATCATACGAGTAAACTACACTCACAGAAAGCACCGAAAACATAATGAAGAACAATGCAGGAAATGGATAGAAACGCAGAAGAACCCAACATGTCCCTACCTGCATATATTCTTGCAAGATACGCATGCGGAGTTTGCGTACGGAAAGTTGCACAGGTCTAAATGCGCCTCAAGTGAGAATGGATTCATTCCACTCTTCACACACAGTCCATATCATATCACACCATCATTCATGAAAATCAAAGCAACCGCCATTAAATTACTAAAGTGCCTAATAATAAGTGAGATTACATAGCGAAGTGGAGGCGTAATTGGCAATGTAGCCACATGTGTATCGCCACATCATTGCAGACACTGTTTGAAAAACACTTGACTGGTGATCGTCGCCTCAAATTAAACTTTGGAGCAGTTGAAGTGCGTCGAAATGACGTTCATAGAAGACGTGAGTGTAGGTATACGGTAGGTGTCATTGACGCTCATCAGACTTTCCCTGACAAACGTTAACTTAATAGTCAATTTTCTAACGGAATGATGAAATAAGAACGCTTCATCAGCATAGATCAATAAATGAGTAAGATAGAATCTCTTCATCAACAAGCCGGCCCGGATGGCTCAAGCGGTAGAGGCACGGCATGTCCCTATCGCTTGGTCCGAAGGATTGTGGGTTCGAGTCCCGCCTCGGGCATGGGTGTTGTGATTGTATTAGTATAAGTAAAAAACAAAGGAACCAAAGGTAAAACAAACAGAAAACAAAAATAGATAACTTTGGAAAAACGGCCTCTGGCCGGTCGAAATTAAAAAAAAAAAAAAAAAAAAAAAAAAACAACTACCGAAAAATAATTAACTGACGACTTGCCAGTCTGATGATTTCGTAGTACATATTAATTGCGAAGACCATCATCTTTCGTCAGTAGTAAATTTATTTCATGAAACTCAAAAGTGAATGGTATAAGTAATTTCAAAACCAGCTACATCACAATCACATATTTTTTCAAGAAACACAAAAAATATTATAACCTTATTGTACGATTAATTTAAAAAAGGGGAACTGTTGCAACATTTAGAAATGGAATATATGAAAATATACGTAACATATGAACATTTAAAAAATGCATATTTTTCTAAATAATGATGATTATATTTTGGATGTATCTCGTTTTGAAACAATGTATGATGATGTAACTGGTTTTGAAACATGAGGATTTATCCAGTTTCACAATAACACATATCTTTCTTAACAGTAGATCTATTATATGTCCACGCAACTTAGATAATAAGGATTTATCCAGTTTCACAGCAACACAAATATTTCGTAACAGTAGGCCTATTATATGTTCACACAACTTAGATAATGAGGATTTATCCAGTTTCACAGCAACACAAAATATTTTTACAGAAGGCCTATTACATACTTAGATAGTGAGGATTTATCCATTTTCATAGCAACACAAATATTTTTTAACAGTAGGC
This sequence comes from Periplaneta americana, assembly GCF_040183065.1. Lineage (NCBI taxonomy): Eukaryota > Metazoa > Arthropoda > Insecta > Blattodea > Blattidae > Periplaneta > Periplaneta americana. The sequence goes on along the minus strand of NC_091117.1, from coordinate 139,028,120 downwards.
CTATTATATGTTCACACAACTTAGATAATAAGAATTTATCCAGTTCCACAGCAACACAAATATTTCTTAACAGTAGGCCTATTATAAGTTCACACAACTTAAATAATGAGGATTTATTCAGTTTCACAGCAACACAAATATTTCTTAACAGTAGGCCTATTATATGTGCCCACAACTTAGAAAATGAGGATTTATCCAGTTTCACAGCAACACAAATCTTCCTTAACAGTAGACCTATTATTTGTTCACACAACTTAGATAATGAGGATTTATCCAGTTTCACAGCAACACAATTCTTTCTTAATAGTAGGCCTATTATATGTTCGATTCAACAATAGCTACATCTGTTGAAAAGTGATTAATGTTTGGTATAAATATACCTACTATTAGTGAAAATGATCATTAATGAAAATATGCAAAAATAACACATGAAAAAGAATAAAATATCATGTACGATGACAAGGAATTACTAAAATTAATTCGAAAATACTGACGCATTCATTCATAATTTTCTACCCAAGGGCTGGTTCTTCACTGCAAACCCAGCATTCCCCGATCTTCCTTTTTCCTTTCACTATTTCTTTCAATGCATCCTTCAGTAGGCACTTTCTTCTTAGCCAGTGACCCAGCCAATTCCCTTTCCTCTTCTTAATCAGTTATCAAGCATTATTCTTTCTTTTGATTTTGTCTGTTCATTTCACGTGTTCTATTCCTCCCTCCATTGTTTTCTATATTCACATTTACGAGGGCGTGCTGAAAAGTAATGCCTCATATTTCTTTTTTTTTTGTCGCTGTGGATATATTGTTGTTAGAGGAGAAAAATTCACTCCGGCCGGGTACGCACCAAGCGCTCTAACCATTGAGCTACGCCGAAGTTCAATCCACAGTACCGGATTGAATCTCTCTCCTCTAGTGTTTTTCCCTTTGTAGCTTTACTCGATGTTCGACATATACTGTATGGTGACATGTTATATTAAGTCAACTGCCATTAAACAAGGAGCGCACTCAACTGAGTGACTTAGTGGGCGGGATTCCACAGTAAGAATATGCATTGTTGGGCGAAGAATCTACGTAAAGATTAATTTTTTTTTTTGGTCCTACAGAATTTATCTGTTATGATAACAATTGTTGTTAGAGAAGAAAAATTCGCTCCGGTGCCGGGGATCGAACCTGTGTGTCACCTATGTTTTTAATGAACCAGATACTCTGCAAGCAAGATATGTATTTCTGTTTTCACTTTGAGTGGTCCGAGTATGTTCACATGAACCAGACATTCTAATATCGGTACCAGCAATTCCTATGTTCAGTTTCAGTGGGATTTATGTCCACATTCTGTTAACACATGAGATGCCACGAACCCTTGTGGCAATTTTCTGGTCAATGAATCCGAAGCAGGTTCTGGAAGCACGTGCGTCCTATTGGCATATTTCTTCCTGACCATGAGATGAAGCCACCTCATCTTGTAGCAAGGCTGAACTCAAGGTCGTTAGGGCAATGATCCTCCCAACATTTCGGAAACATGATCAAGTTTCAAGAAATCTGTTAACCAAACAAGCCCCTAACAATCAGTAAATTTAACTGTGGCTTCGCAGATAACATCCCAATTTAAGAGTTTCGAGGTGAAGCATTTTGTATATCTTTGACAAGATGGTGTTGAGCAGTGTAATAAAGAAACTAAACCTGATCTGGTCACAGAATGTGTATGACTTTTGCAGAACGCACCATTTGTAAGGTTGCCGGTTTGACGCCAGAGCATTGGCAAAGACATTAAACGAAAACTGATTGAATGTTGGTATACTGTAAGTCTGTCAACATTGTAAGTTACCAAGTCGATTTGACCCGGTGCACTTCAGGGAATGGCTTCATAAAAGAGGTCATTTTCTCTCATTCGTTCAATTAAATTAGCGAAAAGTTAAGAACACGTGTTACCTGGTACCATAAAACTTGTTAGACAGCCATTGGCCTGCTGGGTTTTAGTCAATTTCGCTCATAAAAAGAATATAAACTGTCAATGTGATTCCGAATAAGCTGGAAACGTCGATAATTTTCGAGAATATATAAAATATACTCGATAGTTCATCAAAATCTTATTTATTTTTTAATATGAATTTCACTTTCTTCGAAAGCAGAACCTTTATTATACAGCTTCTGGCTTTGCCTGAGTAACCCAAAATTATGTACAAAAACATTTTATAAGCGTACCATTACTTGAACGGCTACGGCATCGACTTTCCACACTAGTGACCCTGGTTCCAATCCCGATGAGTCCAAGCGTAATTTGTGGCAAAAAAGGACGGCGCTTAGTGGTAGGTTTTCACAGCATAGGCCTACTCCCCTTTACTCCACCGAAATTCCACCATTACTCTATTAATCATCATGTAGCAAACAGCTTCGGCGCATCTCTCACAGATGTGAACGTTTTCGTGAAAGTCAAGTACCCGCTACAGAATTATATATATATGATATAATATTATATTGTATATATACCGTATACATTATACTGCCTTGTACTATATTTAAAGCTGCAAATAGTCTTTACAGCATTGTAAAATGTATGTAAAATTTCATAAAAATACAACTCAATAAATTTCACAAAGAATAACAGTAATACTGGTAACAGTAACAGATCCAGTAAGAGTAATATAGTACTGTTTGTTTGAAATTACATGATAATTTAGAGATAAGGTTCGCAGTTGGATCCGCCGGTCGTTCAAAATTTCCGCCTCAATGCCTGTGATATTCCGCTGGGTTGCAGCTGTTACCGCCCGCCCGGAACGTGGCGAATCACTAAGGTTCTCACGGCCGTCTGCGAAGAATGCGCACCACCCGGAGATGTTGCTACGGTCCATACAGTCTTCCCCGTACACGCCACACACGTCCTTGTGAATTTCACTCGGGTTATGTCCTTTAGCCCACAAAAATCGCACAACATTTTGCTGCTCTTCACAAGTTGACGACAGTAACATGCGCGCCATCTTTGTTGCGTAGTTCACGCTTCTCTCGCTAGAGCCGCACATGCAAAACAAATTGTGTCTGTAGTGAAAACTTCAAACTATATCTCGGTGAAATGTCAACATCCCAGCCGCAATACTAACGCAGAAAAAAATTATTGTGAGTTACTTTCCGATCCACTCTCGTATCTTAAAGCCGATTTTGCATTGGTTTTGTCACAAATTTCACACAATTTAGACTGGTTACACGACCCCTTTTCCATTTGAAATTTCAAAGTTGTACCCAATGTGGCGGCTTTCAATATGACGATGTGTTACAATTATGCGCGTAATTGGTTGTTTCATTGGTGTTATAAAATAAATCTGAACATCTATAATTCACCTAACATACAGCATCACATACAGTAAAATTAGGTAGTTCCACATACAGGGCTTTCATTTCAAAACTTCCCAGTCTAAATAACTAATTATTTAAATTGAATTCAATTTTAAAAAAAACACGTCAATTTAGATATTGAGGGGGAAGTCTGAAACTAGGCTTAATTGCATTTTAGATTTCACCCCCCCACCCCTCAGCCACCCCCACTTTGAAATTTCAAATCACACTCCTAAATTTTTACACTTAAATATGAAAGAGCATTCAATTGTTTATACACTTCATTCATTTGTTTTCGCATCTTTTGTTTTCTATCGTCGCCTGGCAACCTGGATTGTTGTTATTGTTGATTAGAGATGAAGAGAATAAAGCTACAAAACTTATTGAACATTTCGTGTAATAGTTGTGTTTGTGTATTAAATTATTTAAAATGGTATATACTCTTCAAGAGAGAAAATAAATCATCCTTATTGATTAAATTTAGGAAATTACACAAAATAAGCTGTGTTTTGATCCTACAATCAACTGATAATTATAATTCACTCTGTAGAATGAGGTGGAATGGTCGGTGCCATTCTCTGACCGTCACTGACCTCGGAAAAGACTCGGTACTCAATTTGTCAAGAGACTGAGAGACTCCTGGCCGTTCTGGAGGTTTTGGCAAAAAAAAAAAAAAAAAAAAAAAAAAAATCCCCCAACCACCCAGGATTGGATCCGGGATCTTCCAGTTTTCTGTCAACCGAGCAGTATTGATAGTAGGCCAAATTTATTTCAAAATGGGTATTTAACGCCACTGTAGCAATTACGCGGCTACGTAGCCTTGATCAAATAAAATTGCACATAACGGAATAGTATTTGGTGGGATAAATCTAAAGATGTACCATGAGATTACCTTACATTCGCCTTATATCTAAAAAAAAACACGAATTAATCAGTCAAAACATAATTCGAATCCACTCAGAGAACAAGTTACATCTAGATGACGCCAGTAGCTAGTAATAGTAATAATATCAGTTGTAGTCGTATTAGTAATAATATAGAATAATAAATTGCATTTCTGAGATATTGTCAAGTATTTTCAAATTTAAAGACCGGAGCATACTTACTTTTTAACCATCATACCAATCAATGAGTTATGTGGGACAAGGAAAGAAGTGGGTTTTACAAATATCCTTGCACAGAAAAAAATAATGAGCCCAAGACTGTCTGAGGACCAAAAAAAAAGTTAACACACAAGAGCACGATGCTCGGCATGTACTAAAAGTCAGCTTTCAAGACACATCAGTCTTCTCAATAATTCATGTAACTGATTACCTACCGCCACCATCTCGTGGTGCCGCAAGTAGCTTTCTCACAGTTTGGAGGGTATTGACCCCTCGGACTCCAGACACAAAGAAAAAATTTAAGGAACCCGTCTGACATCTTTGACGTCACAAACTTTTTTTCCCCCTTTTGTATGCATAAAAAATAATCCAAACTATCTTTCTATACCTAAGGTACTCATGTCTGGAAGGAAGCTTTGTAGGTTAGTGTGGTGGTAATGCATACGTGATGGTTCCCTTATGAAACATTTAGTTTAAGTTCTGTGGAGAAGATGGCGAGATATTATGTACAACAAATTGTTTAACAGCAGCATTTTACTAGGGTTACGATAAGAAGAAATTCTATACGAGAACATGAAATCTAAAATAAGAGGACATTGCTGAAAAAAGGAGGACTTTTTAAAAATTGGTATGAACAAAATTAAAGATAAATACACTGGCTCACCTTAGTTTTCTCACTAGTTGCTGGATCAGTATTACATCTGTACCCTACTTATCGGTGGAGCCCACTTTGTGCACAAGAGCCTGAAGAGACAGACTTCTTCTTGTAACAAATAACTATGGGATTGTTCACAGAACTAATTCTTGAAATTATATTTCACTGTGATGATACCTCTGACTGTCTCCGTTAGCATGCGATTTCGCTCTTTTGTCCATTGAGCAGATATTAGGGAAAATACTCTCTGAACACTTCCATTGTGACTTGGGATAAATAAATAGAATTGACATATTTTTAAAAGTTCTAAGAAAGTTTCAGTGCTCGCAGAACTATTGTAATTAAAGAATTTGCACCATTGTTTATCTAAAGTTAAATCTTTGTCTAAATTAACTTGATTGGCATATATTTTTACATTGCAGAATAAAATTGATAAAACAGCTTAGAATCATGAATAGTGACATTTTTATAGTGTAAGAATTCAATGCATGTCAATACGTCATCATATTTTAGGCCTATGATTTTATATGCTCCAGCTTCAACCACTGAAAGCAGTTAAATTCTTTCATAGGTTTTTCTCCATTTGCTTAGATATTCTATGCATAATATCGCACATTGTTCAATATTCATATTAATTCTAGTTGAAATACGAAATGCCGGACATTTCAATTTTTTTAAATACCTGCCGGACAGGATAAAATGATTTAAAAAAGAGGACATGTCCTCCTTTTGCGGGACGGATGGTAACCCTATATTTTACGCCCATTATAATTCTAATTTTGTGCCTCAGTGAAGTTTATATTTTTAGCTCAGTAATTAAAAGTATTATTTTATATGATCCTCAAGTGTGATAATTTAATAGGGAAAGGGAGAGAGAAAAAGATGCTACAGAAATCGATGTTTTGCAAAGAGCCGTAAGTTAAGGTTATTATTATTTTTTATATAATTTCCGAGGCAGATATAGACATATAAAAAAGTACTTTTATTATATCTATTAGTTTGCCGTTCATTTATATTGTTTTAACACAATTTAAAGAATTAAAGTACTTGTACTTATTCTTTTCAGAAGAATGGATATTTTTTTAAGCAGGTCTTCTCTAGATCCCAATTTTTCAGCATATTTCTAACAGGTGATATTGATGTTGGTTAAAATAGCAAACATGGCATTAGCAATTTCTAAACTCATTCTCAATTTTTTAGATGTTCACAATCATGTTCATTGAAGATACTCTCTCCACTGAAGCATTACTTCCAAGACAAAGAGATAGTTCAATCAACTTCTGAAGTTGTGCACAGGGAATCGTTTTCTCAGAAAAAATTACACTCCATTTTGAACAATGAATAGCATTTTCTTTATTCTATTTGCCATTTTCTCTGAAGTCGCATATTTTTCAAGCAAGAAATTTCATCAGGTAAATTATCTTCAACCAAGTCATTATTTTGAAAAAAAAAATGGACTGTCTTTTCAAATCTTTCTAGAGGAGGTCTAGATCATGTAAGTACATTTCGTAGATACCTATCCTATCTTATGGATGAATAACACAGGCAATGGAATATTCAACAGCATTTTCATAAAATTCACGAGAGATGTTAAGAATTCTGTTGTCAAATAAGAACCACACTTCTAAAGATGCCAAAAATTTGATTAATTGATTGTGAAATAAATGTATCTTCTTTCCTGGACTTCAATTGCGGAATCCAGTTGGAAAAATGCATAAACTCGTTCCATGTCTATCAACTCTTGAAAAAATCAGATTCTCAAACCTAACAGTATTTTTTTAATGGTCCGAATATTCTTTTCCAGCTCCCTGTACACCATATACGAACTTTCCTTCTGGAAACTTTAATTTGTAACTGTATTACCGGATTACAAGAAACTGTGGGGAATACAGAGAGGAGCAAGGAAAGCATTTTCATAGAGACATTCTTGTGAAGGAAGAGAGATACCAAGGATGTGAACATGCTTGCAGACTATTGCCAGTACCTCAAGGGGGATGTTCCAGATGTAAAACACACACGAAAGTTCTTGGAAATGTGTTTCCTTCCACAATAATGATGTTCGTGTTTCATTCCATATGCATTATTTTACTACTTACGCAAATATAAGTCTGACTTGAAACCATAATTAGTATAGTTTAATAGCTATAAAAATACAATTTATTTTTCAAATACCATCGTTTTAAAAAAATACGATAGCAAGAAAATTTGACCTGACTGAGCAAAATGAGTTATACTTCTGAATTCAGTATGCACTAAATATAAAAGAACAGCTTCTGGAAATTTTAATTTGTAAATGTATTACCGGATTATAAAAAAAATTTAAAAAGTTAATATTCTGTAGTGATTTTGAAAAATCCACTATTGTATGATAAGATTTAAAAATAATATTAGTTCCACACCGAAGCAGCGTGGTATAAAGTGTCATGCTTTAGATTAGAGATACAGAATTAAGCCCTCATAAGGGAAAAAATTTTCTCATGATTTCGGCCAGTATATGGGACAAATGTTCAACCAGCATTTTAATGAATTTAGGGAGCTGAAGTGAGCATCGGAATCCGGTTTCGAAAGCCAGATATAACGACAGAGGGGCTGTACATCATGAGCGCACATTTGATTATTTTGCAATGTTTCAAAACTACCATACTCATTTTAAATTAATTAAAAGAGCATTTTTAAATAAATATTTTAAATCCGTATATTGCAGTTTCCACCGTCATTTTAAAACATTTTAAAACAAATACCTAAGCATCAAAACCACCAATTCATTTGGAAATACATACACTACAAAAAGTACAGCTTGAAACGTACCTGAAACTAAATAAATACAGTAGTCGAAGAAGGAATGCGTATCAGTTGAAAAATGTTGTAACAATGTGTGTAACGAAGTACAGAGAAATTAAAATCGCATGCTCAAGAAAGTCTGATTCAAATCACTGCCTACAGCTTTTTAAAGTAGCTAACATTTTGACAAATAATATGTACACATTTTTAAACACACTTATGATATACAGCGTGAATAGTAAGTGATGTTGTTCATTTTAGGGGGTTATTCTTCGACATATTTCAAACAAAAAAGTTTAATACAATTTTGCTCGTTTTTGCTTACTTTTAGAGAAAAAAATTGTTTTGTATAAAACATTTCGAGTGCATTTTTGGAAAGCCATTAATTTAATTCTCGATATGCTCAGTCAATTTAAGAGAGAAGTGTATTATAATAATGAATGATTGAAAGAATTTTAGTTTTTTCCTTCAAGTTCAGAAATTTGATCCGAACAAACGTAACTTTTCATTCTGCAAAGAAATTTTACAATGTTACATTTGTTCGGATCAAATTTCTGCACATTTGAAGGACAAAACTGAAGTTCTTTCAATCATTTGTTAACATAATACTCTGGTCTCTTAAATTGATTGAGCATCTTGGGAATTCAATCAATGGAGCTCCCAAAACACGCTATGAAATGTTCATACAAAACAATATTTTTATCTCGAAAAGGAAGTGAAAATGAGCAAAATTGTAAGATACTTTTTTGTTTTAAACATCTCACAGAATAACCCACAGAAATTAATTACATTACTTACGGTACACCCTGTATTTCGCTGCCAATCCTAAGTCAGGTGAAGCGGAAGGGGAAATGTGCGCTTTTGATCCAGTTCATTGTGCGCTTCTGGATGTGTACTTCCGGTTGATTTAAATGTACACTTTTCAGTCATAAAAAGTGTAAGATGTGCTTTTATTATGACCACTGTGGGCTGGGATATCACCGCGCTAACCACACGTTGTCCCTGTACTGGTTGGATTATCGTTCGTCTTTGCTGTTGCCAGCATTCGGCTGATCGGCCGTGGTCCTCTATGGGCTGTCACACCATGGATTTTTTTCACTTATTAATATTATATTTCGAACTGTTCATTCCAGCTTCAACTGATTCGTACGTAGTGAATATGATCAGAATTCTTCTTGTAATTTAGGAGAAAATAACTACAGATACGTTGTTAAAAAACACACACATTTTAGGTATGACGGATGTATTTTTTTATTTTAGTAGGTTATTTTACGACGCTTTATCAACATGTTAGGGTATTTAGCGTCTGAATGAGATGAAGGTGATAATGCCGGTGAAATGAGTCCGGGGTTCAGCACAGAAAGTTACCCAGCATTTGCTCATATTGAGTTGAGGGAAAACCCCGGAAAAAAACCTCAATCAGGTAACTTGCCCCGACCGGGAATCGAACCCGGCCACCTAGTTTCGCGGCCAGACGCGCTAACCGTTACTCTACAGGTGTGGACATGGCGGATGTAAAAATTTGTATTTCCATGATAACATCGAAACGGAAATACTCTCTCTCATAGTGTACTACAATACTTCATTCCTTTTAGGAAGTTACATGTGCTTGAACAGTGTAAAAAGAAAAGAAAGAAGTTAATTAAGTTGATCTGTTTAAAGCAGCACGGGTAATGAATCTTGTACCTCAGTACGAGGTTTCCGCCCACGTATAGCCCACACTGTTGTTAAATATTTGAGTATAACACGTGCTTTAATTAGTCAGTACATTGATTCTACTGGAGGCTGAAAGTATATCAACTTTTTCAATGGTATTGCCTAATGAATTATAGACGGGTACTTAAGAAATTATTATACGACGAATTATGAAATATAATAAAATGGCAATAGCAACTAGAGAGGATTTTGGAAGGAAAAAATACTTTACAATAGGTGAGTTCCCGATCCTCACACTGATAGATTAATCAGTTATGTTACGTCAGGTAGGGTTGTGAACTTTTTTTTTACGAAAATAGGGCAGACTAAGGACTAGTCAAAATTTACAAATAAAATAGAAAATTATTCGGTTCAATTACTAAACAACAACTTCATTCTACACTTCGGCAGCTGGGCTTAAATTAAGAGTGTTCTGAGACAGATTTTGTCTCGCGTTATAGTTGAAGTCGACTGCAGTTTTCAGCTCTCATTCGATTCAATGTGTCGTGCTCATGTTTCGAACATCTGTCCAATTATTGTTCACGAGATGAAACATCTTCTTTCTATGAGCATTACTACTTAGTACGCTTAGAACAAAACTAGCTAGTTTTTTTTTCAGATTTATTATATTAACACTGCTTGAATTCAAACGGGTGAGCACTAAAACCCATGCTTGGCAAGCATTACGTTCTATATAGACTGCATATTTTAATGCATCTCTTGAACAACAAAACTCATATATAAATAATCATCATTCCCGGCAAAATCAAATGTTTAGAATAAAAATGTTTACATTGTGCAAAAATAAGAGAGAAAAATGCTCGAAGAGAAGAATAAAACGGGAGCCGGGAGAACGTTAAAAAATACGGGAGATCCCGGAAAATATGAGAGGGTTGGCAACCCTAGGTGCAGGCCTCTTGATCACTAATCTCACTCCAGAATACATCACTGATAAATAAAGACAGGCAAAATATAAAATTTCATATTCTGAACCATTCCTGATGGTTCTATCAGATTTTCACAATTCACGATGTATAGGCTATAATGCAATTACCATCAAAATAATTTTCATATATCATAATATTTTGGTAAAATTTTCATATTTGATAAACATCTTCATATTTTGCTAGATTCCCCACCCTCTTCCGTTGTATCTAACTCTACCACTGTATTGTACTGTATTTATTTACATTCCATGATATTCGTACATTGCTTCACAGCTAGAGTATGGAACATGTAAAAAGAAATCTTAATAGTACTATAAAGTCTCAATTATAATCACAGTCTATTTGAAATATCTGAGTGTTGCTAGAAATAGGGATGAATGGCGGAAACTGCTATGGACAGCCAGGACCCATGATGGGTTGTCGAGCTAAGGATGATGATGATGATTTGAAATATCTTATACATAAGAGGTTTACAATATAGTCTACTAGTATAACACAAAGATTTACTATCAATGCTTCGTACAAGACAGAAATATTCATGAAGCGTTGTTGAATGTCATAAATTCACCTACAGAATGAAAGGCATGAGAAATTAGGTACATCTTTAATTTGGCCCTAAATAATTTTATGTTTTCAGTTTTATTTTTTTATATCCATAGGGAGGCTAGTAAAAATTTTTACTGCCATGTAACGCACTCCTTTTTGATAGCATGATAGACCTGCCGATGGAGTATGAAAGTCATTTTTTGACGCGTATTTATGCTATGAACTATTGAATTAGTTATAAAGTTTTTACAATTACATACAAGGAAGTTTGTTAATGAAAAAAATATACTGATGAGCCATGCGCATTATTTGTAGTTTTTTTTTTTTCTTTTTTTTGAAAATGGTCCTACACGATTCCCTAGATTTGGCACCTACTATTATTCTAAATACTCTTGTTTGTAGTAGGAATATACTGTTACTATCTGTAGAATTTCCCCAGAATATTATTCCAAAACTCATTACCAAGTGGAAGTATGCAAAATATGTTGTTCTTCAAACTTATTTCTACGGCCATACACTGAGAAATAGAAGAGCCATACCAAAAGTTCTGGGCGAATTTAGATCACACTTAAAGTAACTGTCCACAGAAATAAATTCGTTACAAAATCATATTATCGATCAACGCATTTTCTCTCCTTTCCGAGACATTCGACGTGTTCTTGCTTTACAAATTCATTTCACAGGCAAGAATACACAGCATATTAACATCTTTTTTGTCTCGGAGTGGAGGTTTCGCATCAGCTACTTCAAGAAATGAAAGAGATGATAGCTCGAGGGCACCAGATACGACTTATATGGTTAATCGTCAGGAATATCCATTACAGGCTACTTTATTACTTCTCTTGGAGCAGAGACAATACTATTTACAGGAAGATAAAGTTATCAGACTTTTCTACTATTTCTGGGGACAGATTTCGACATACGAAAAACTACTTTTAACATTTCTGTTGTTTTTCAGTGACTTGTGCTTTTACACAATTTAAAGAATTAAAATACACATTCTATTTACACAATAAAATTATTTATTTTACTTGCCTCCTACTTAAACTACTTAGTATTTTTCAGAAGAGTGAATTTTTCAAACAGATCTTCTCTGGATCCCAATTTCATGGCAGGTCATGTTGGAGCTGGTTAAGATTGCAAGCATGGCTCGAATAGTTTTTAAACTCATTCCGGACTGCTGAGATGTCTACATCATATTTATCGAAAAAAAAATACTCTCCAATTAAAACATTACTTCCAGAAAGGCACAGATATAGTTCAATAAACTTCTGTAATTGTGTACAAAGAATATTTTTTTCAGAGAAAGATTTAAAAAATTCACTTCATTTTGAGCAAAGAGTAGCATTTTCTTCATTAAATGTTCATATTTTCTCTAAAGTCACATATTTCTTCAAGCACTTAATTTCAATAAAAATTATCTTCATCCAGACCAAGTCCATCGACATTTGGAGAAAAATAATGGACAATCTCTTTTTTAACTTTGGTACAATCATTAATACAATATGGTATAATAAATTGGGGTGGAGTAGCATCATCTGTACTTAATCCATTAATTTTATTACACAGAAGATTAATAAAAATTTGTCTGACCAAAAATATGGATTACCCAACAAATTTAATTTATACAGATTTTTATGTATTAACTATTGAAGAAATTTATAAATATACTACTACTATAAACTTACTACCACAGAAGTCAAATAAAACATAAATCTAATCGACATGTATATCGTACTCGAAAACAAAAGTCTATTTTCCCATTAATTGAACCTAAATGTCATACAAGTGCAGCTCTTAAACATGGTGCTAGTTTCGGCCCAAGACTTTATAATAAAATTACGAACCATTTTCCAAATTTGAAATGCCGGTATTTTAAAATTGAAGCTTTTAAAAAAGAAATTTGTAAAATTATCCATGATATATAATATTAACAAATGTATTTTTTTTACCTTTTGTTTCTGTAGACTATATTCATGTTTTTATTGAATATCACTGGCTTCTGTCGGATTGTCAATTTATATTAAATTTGTATTTTTCTCTCTTTTTCTATTTCTTCTTTATTCTTGCTCTTCTGTTGTATTTATTGGTTTGAATTAAGTTACTTACTATATTTAGTAAACTGTCCTTGTAAATTTTATGTCATATTATTGACTAAGACCACACCGTACACGAGCCTGGCTCTTACGGTAGTGGCTAGAAACATTTTTGTTTTATAAATTTAATTTGTACTCACTAGCTAGCTAGTTAGATAAATAAATTTACCTTTTTCTAGAGGATATCTTAGCAATATACATTCCATACATATCTTGTAAATGAATAGTCCAGACACCGAGATATTTAACAGCATTTTCATATAATTCACATGAGAGATTGACAATTAAGTTGTGGAATAAGAACCACTGCTTTCAAAGATGCCAAACGTTGCTTACTTGATGATGGAATAATGTTCTGTTCTTTAATGAAGTTCAGTTTACCTACTAACTTTGATATTATGATAATATATTGACACTGAAAATATGGGGATATATCAGTACAAATTATTAAATCGGGGGACATTCTAGGGACGAATTTTGTCTCGAGACAAAAAAGCAAACTTCGGGGACTGTGCCTGGGAAACGGGAACGACTGGTAACCTTAGAGTAAGGTCGTGCGTAACATGCGTGCATGCCTGTTGGAAGTTTGGAAGTTTCAAAGAGATAACAAATATAATTCCTAGTACTCGGGATAAGTTTCACTTACCGTGTCCCTGCATGATGCCATGAGTGAGATAGAGCGGAGCGCGACCTGTGAGGGCGTCTTTCGCGAGGGCCTGTCTGATGAGTCTGTGGTCCGACAGCACAACGGTGAAAACTTGACCCATCTGGAGGCTGTAGATGCCACCGTAATTCTTGGCTAGTTGAGTAAGGGTTAGATAAGGTGCCACTGGATTGATCCATGGTAAGAAACCAACCACGGGCAGTCCAGAAGGACCTGGCGGAACACATTGTCTACAGTCTTGCCGAATCCAAAAGATGAAGAACACAGAAGCGATAAGAAGTAGAAATGCCGTGCCCAAGGCAGATAACACCTCTTCCATAATGCCAGACCTGTAGCAAATAATAATAAGGAAACGTCAAACTTTTCCAGTCGAGGACAGCCAACGTTACGTAGAGAACCACAACCATCACACAGCTTCATTCACTCAGTTTAAATAAATGAACAAGCATAATTACTTCACTCGCATAACAAAATGTTCATAATCATAATACACACATACACTGTATCGAGGGCCCAGTTCAAAAGGGAAACAACTCAAAGTTTAAGGTTTCAGTGCCGACCCCCTTTGTGCAGTATTATGTGAAAAATACCTAGTGAATTTACACAAGTGAACCGCTCCACTGAACTTTCCTCTATGCTCTTAGCACAACACAACAGTGGTCTTTGCCGTCTGGACAATAACAGCAAAATGAAGACTATGGGTAGTAAGAATAAAGCTTAAGTACTTTCTCAAGGTTTATACTTATGAGTATGAGCACTTCCTGTGATTATATACTCGTAACCACTAGAACATACTCATATTCGTAAGAATAAAGACATTCTACCTAACGAGAATATATACTCATCTCTACAGCTTTCTTGATCGTTTAAAAGTTAGTATGTACTCGTGTTACCTAGCCTCTTTGACCACATTGCACCGTGATGCTCAATTTTTTTTTTATAGATTTTCACATTCTATCCGCATGCTGTAGTGGTTTGTGTTTTGCTTTTTATAAATAAATAACTAAATAAATAAACAAATAAATAAATAAATAACTGAATAAATAAATAAATAAATAAGTAAATAAATAATTAAACAAATTAATTAATGAATTAAACAATAAAATAAATTAATTAAATAAACAAATAAATAAATAAATTAATTAATTAATAAATAAATAAACATGAAAGAGAGAGTGAATCAGATAAGTGACGTTAATAAACAGGAAACAAGAAAATAGTACTGGGAAATCGTCATTACGGGATGTTGGATAGAGATTATAATCCATTTCTAGAATTCCAGTTATGCTAATTCTATTTTTTATTATAGAGAGTTTTATATATATATATATATATATATATATATATATATATATATATATATAATTTAAAGTTACAAGTAATTGCATTTTGCAATTCAAATTTTACAAAATATACTGTAATTGTTAATAATATTTAACAATACAATCCAACCTTATAATCTGATAGCCATTCATATTTTTATAGGTCATGTTTTTTATGAATAACAAATACGTGTTTAACCTTTTTCACATTCACGTTTGTGAAGCGTTAAAGGCGTCTGAAGTTCACGTCTTTTTCTAAATATTTCCATGAGGTACTACATCGTTCATAAATTCTGCCATTTATTTTCTATTTAACTTTAAACTGAACACAAATCAACAAATATTCAGAACAGAGCCTGCTACAAAGCATACTCAGAATAACATGTGAACGAACTTATAAATATGAGAATATAGCCTACTAGCGTTTATTCTTATCAAGCATGAGTATATATTCTGTAAAAGATGGACACCTGAGTATATTCTACTATGGTTCCATGTTAGGAGTATGTAATCAAAAATGAGTAGGTACTCAAATGTTTTTATTCTTAATAACAAGAGTATAAACTAAAAAAAGTCCAGTATATACTATATACTCATGTTTATTCTTACCACGGTATATCACGATTAGATCGTGACCGGCACTTCTAGCAAAATTATAAAATCACGATGTAATTGTGATTGGCACTCAAAGGGTTAATAATGCTTTATACAGTAAAAAAAAATTACGTTTTATTTAACGACGCTCGCAACTGCCGAGGCTATATCAGCGTCGACGGTGTGCCGGAATTTGATCCTGCAGGAGTTCTTTTACATGCCACTAAATCTAGTGACATGCGCCTGTCGCATTTAAGCATACTTAAATGCCATCGACCTGGGTCGGGATCGAACCCGCAACCTCGGGCACAGAAGGCCACCCAAAGCAACTTTATACAGTATATACTATAAGTTTCAAATAATACGGTGTTGATTACATTTTTCAGAAAACATCAAGCTTTACAATTCAGTTTTCTCAAATCCTTAAATTTTGAGTTGTTTCCTTTTTGAACTGGCCCGTCGTATAGGCCTACATACATACATACATACATACATACATACATACATACATACATACATACATACATACATACATACACACATACACACATACATACATACACACATACATACATACACACATACATACATACATACACATACATACACACATACATACACACATACATACACACATACATACATACATACATACATACATACATGCATGCATGCATGCATGCATGCATGCATACATGCATGCATACATACATACATACATACATACATACATACATACATACATACATACATACATACATACATACATACATACATACATACATACATACATACACACATTACAACACTGATGATCACACTAATGAAACTTTTATGAAGATAATTAGGTACAGTATGTACTAAGCATCGACAAGACTATCTTCCCGCAATAGAGGTCCAAGACACATGCTTTCCCTTTAGAATGTAAAGGTTGACAACATGTCAATGACAAGAAAACGTTGAAAATTTAATTAAAATATGTGTACATAACATTGGTAATGTATGTAACCTGCAACTCTACTGCGGGAAGATGGTCTCGCCGATGCTTACTGTGTAATTATCTTTATATATTCCCATTCAGTTTTATCATTACCAGGGAAAGGATTTATATGTAAATACATATTTACTTATAAAGCTAATATAATTTATATTTTGCATTATCTTTATGTTTCACAATGTGTAGGGTTGAAAAATCCTACTTTTATTTTCCATATTTTTCCATATTTTAGAGTTTAGTACATATTTTCGTTAATTTCCATATATTTTCCATATTTCATATAAAACAGTCCATATTATATTAGGTTTAACAATAAAACAAAACAAAATTCCATTAACTTTTAAAAATACATTTCAACAATAGAGATTTAAACACATGTTCAGTAATCCCTTTAACATCAGAGTTATTTGAAAATTAGCAGTCCTATCAACAATGGGAAAGTAAGTTACAAAACTGTATTAATTTAATTTAAAATTTTTAACAGACTTCAGTTGTGCAGCTCAACAGTTAAATGCCAGTCAGAGTACACATAGGTTCAGTTTTGTAAATCATACTATAAAGACGGTAAATATGCCAAAAGTACGTCATTCAGTCAATTTAAAATCAAAACTAACAAGTTACATTTCAGAATTTAAAGAAGATGGTTTATCAACTGACAATAAAATATTATTTTGTAATTTGTGTCAGTGTGCAGTATCATCTACACAAAAGTTCCTGGTGCAACAACACATTACAACTAGTAAACATCAGGCCAACAAACAACTAAATTCCAAGCAGAGACAATTGTTTTTAACACAACCAACAACATCGAATGTAAGATCTGAGTTTAACATCGACCTGTGCCGTTCTCTCATCTCTGCTGATATTCCTCTCTACAAACTAAAGAATAAGGTCTTCAGGGAATTCCTTGAAAAATATACTCAACATACAATCCCGGATGAGTCAACACTTAGGAAGACGTATGCTCCATCCATCTACGATGAGACAATACAGAAGATAAGAGATGAAATTAAAGATAGTTCAATTTGGGTTTCCATTGATGAGACTCCCGACAAAGAAGGTAGACTTGTTGGTAATGTAGTTATCGGTTTGTTAAGTGAACAATATTCTGAACGAATTCTTTTACATTGTGATGTTCTAGAAAAGTGCAATAACAAAACTATAGTTAAACTGTTCAACGAAGCTATGGGTATCCTGTGGCCAAAGGGTATTATGTACGATAATGTGTTATTCTTTATTAGCGATGCTGCCCCTTATATGGTCAAAGCTGGACAAGCATTATCTGTTGTATATCCTAAATTGACTCATTTTACTTGTGTGGCGCATGCATTTCATCGTGTGGCAGAAGTGGTCAGAGACAATTTCCCTAAAGTAGATTTGTTGATTTCATCAGTGAAAAAAGTATTTCTCAAAGCTCCCAGTAGAGTTAACGTGTTGAAAGAAATGTACCCTGAAATTCCATTGCCACCAAAGCCAATTTTAACTAGATGGGGTACATGGCTAGAAGCAGTTGAATATTATGCCGAACATATAGACTCTATTAACAATGTTCTCCTTGCATTGGACTCTGAAGATGCAGTCTCAATTGATACTGCGAAAACAGTTACCTGTGACATAAGTGTGAAGAATGACTTAGCTCACATTCAGCATACATTTTCATGCATCATAAAAACGCTCAAAAGTCTCCAAAATAGGCACCTTTCACTATCTGAAAGTTTTGAAATTATAAATAGTACTGTGGAACAACTGAATCGTGGTAGAGGTAAAGTTGCAGATGCAGTAAGAGCTAAGGTGGACACTGTACTTTCAAAAAACCCTGGATATGAAGAACTACAAAAGGTTGTTGCTGTGATGAGTGGTGAATCAACAGTGAAGATTAACTTGGACTTATCCCCAGCAGACATTGTGAAATTGAATTATGTACCAGTTACTTCTTGTGACGTCGAACGCTCTTTTAGTCAGTATAAATCTATCCTCAGAGACAATAGAAGAAGATTCACTTTTCAGCACTTGAAAGAAATGTTTGTAACCTATTGTTATGGTAACAGACAATAAAAATTGTGTTTTGTTGAAACTACATTGGAAGATAAGGTACGTCCATTATATTTTTTGTTTAGTTTGATTAAAATGTACCAATATTTAACGTACATAGTCATTTTTTTATAATTTTAAGTCCATATTTAATTCCATATTTTGGTAAAAATCCATATTTAATTCCATATTTTGGTAAAAATAACTACATATATATTTACATATTTCATATATTTTTAGTCCATATAAATCCGTTCCCTGATCATTACGTTTGTGATACAGGTTATAATAAACTAGTTGTACAAATGTTTTTTTTTTTAATTCAATGCAGTGGCACTTGACTAGAGTCATTGGCCGTAATACATTGTACAAATGTATATAATGTATTATAATAATTATCTAAGTGAAACTGCATATACGACGCTTTATCGAGACATTATAAGGGGCGTTAATCAATATTTACTGAACTGAACAGACACAAAGCAGAAACTACTCCTTTTCATCATTCCTACACTTCGTGAATACAGAAAACATATATTCAAATTAAGTAAAGTTCCTTTTACTATACTTACATTATTCCTCATAGATACGAAGATTGAAACTTTGGTTTGAAGAGACTGAAGTCCAAGTTTTTGACTAGGTACACGAAAAGCACTTCCTTACGTGCTGTTCACAACTCACAAAATGTCAAATGAGAATCTGTTGTTAGTCAATAAACCTTGCAGATAGTCTCCGACCCTGAATAGCATCTATAGTCGAAAGGGGCGGTCATTTAGGTAACGCATTTACCGAGTAATGCCAGTTCTACCATTATCTCGATTTTCACAAACTTGTTCAATTGTATAGGAGTTTCAATGTTGCCAAGTCATAGTTCAGTATTTAAAAGAAAGCTAAACGCAAAGTAACTCCGATATTCCTAATTATTATATCTAGGTTAACATCAATAAATTGTATTTGACAACCAGATTACATCAAAATATACAGTAATTTAGAGTGTATCTGGTTACATAGGTGTATATCTAACTTGCATTCGTGAAACTTTTACAGTATATATTTAATTTTGGATAGAATACAAGTAAAAAAATGTGTCAAACTAATTATTATTATTATTATTATTATTATTATTATTATTATTATTATTATTATTATTATTATTATTATTATTATTATATTAATTTGTATCATAGTTGTTCATTTTATTGTATTAATTGTATCACTGTACTGGATTTTCATTGGCCAATGACTGTTTATTTTCGGCATTTTAAACAGCAACAACTACACTCCAACTGTCTACAAATCGAGTAACGACATAATATATAGCATGAACTGAGCTAGACCGCGAACATTAAAATACTATGTCAGTACAGGTATTGTGATTATACTGACTGGTACCAGCGTGCAGTAAAGAAATAAAAGCGCGGGGAACTATAATAGTATGTAACACCCCTGATCACATACGTATCAGATTGGCCATTCTCATGTTATAAAACGGTAACATATAAAAGAGAACAACCACTAGGATCTCCACTGTCGAAAATAATTTCTTTGCTAACGACAGCTAGATGAAAGTGCAGTTGCAAGCTTTACTTCATGCAATCCTATCAGAGTTATAACGTGACTTCTTTTGCAGTCGCTAGATGGTAGTATAGTGGAATTGATAAAATTTGTCTTGAAAGTGCATTAGGGTGATCAATCTGTTATACGTGATCAAGGGTAACACGCACGTTGCACGTGACAATGATGCAATTAGTGGTTAATACTATCCACAAACTGCTCAACGCATCTGGTGAGGGACGTCCAAACATTTGACTTAGAAGTACCCAGTGGTGATATTCGGCCGGTTCGGACGAACCAGTTGTTAAATTAATTATAAGTAATATTTGCAATTACCATGGACTTATACCGCAAATGTTTAACTAGGTACGCATGAGAGAACTGGTTGTTAAACTTTTTGAATATCGCCACTATGACTAGAGAGTACTGATACTTGTTAATATGTGACGTTCGTTCATTAGTCTATCTTCAAATGACTGAGGACGGAACAGACCGACAAACCAAATCCCTGATGTTATAAGATGACGAGATTGTTGTTGATGATGATAATGATGATGATGATGATGCTATGTTATGAAATAATGTGAGTAAAGAAAATAGAATTTCCTTATTTCCATCACTTGGCACGAAAGTGATGGGTGGACAGCATTATGCTAGACTTGTGTGTGGAAGGAGATTATTAGACTATAGGTTGTAGCCATTATCATCTTTCTAGGATTGGATTCTTTCATCCCTTGTATCCTCACGCTTTTTATGATAATAAACTAGGGCTACCTTACGTCCTCGTTTATCCTGGATGTTACACGATTTTACATCGTGTCCGGGAGTCCGAGGACAGGTGAAAATATTTATCATTTTGTCCTCGATTTTCTTTGAAAACTGAGGGTAATTTAATGTGGTGACTGTAATGCAATATAAGGTAGTACAAATCTCTCAGACTCTATGTAAAGACGGCAAATGTTTACTTCCGTATCGGCAATCGAACCTGTGTCGCCTAGAATTGTATTACATATTATCTTAAATCATGGGTTTTCCAAGCTAGTTATTTGTGGCAATGCGGGAACCTTGTATTCTTAACGCCCAAATTGATATCGGTTTTACTTGGCCCCAAATTTTCCTCTATACAATTTATTACTTTCATGTCGTAAATTCCCCACAGAATATATTGCGCCACACCTTGAATTAGGTCAAGGATATCGCCTTCTGAAGAAAGGGGAATTCCCTTTCGACGAAGAGGATATTCCATATTGGAAATTCCAGGAAGAAAAAACATTTTCCCTTCTCGTTTTCATGATCGGTATAGTCCACACCTGTGGAGTAACGGTCAGCGCGTCTGGCCGCGAAACCAGGTGACCCGGGTTCGAATCCTGGTCGGGGCAAGTTACCTGGTTGAGGTTTTTTCCGGGGTTTTCCCTCAACCCAATACGAGCAAATGCTGGGTAACTTTCGGTGGGGACCCTGGACTCATTTCACCGGCATTATCACTTTCATTTCATTCTGACGCTAAGTAACCTGAGATCTTGATACAGCGTCGTAAAATAACCCAATAACTCGATACAAGGCGATTAAAGATTTATATATAGTTGCAATCGCAACAGGCTCGGGACATATTATTTCGTTATTTAACGACGCTATATCAACTACTAGTTTATTTAGTGTCTATGGAATTGGTGATAGCAATCTATTGCGTTAATCCTCAAGTTAAACTCCATTTCAATTTGGTTGCCCCTCTACTCCACTCCCTACCATCAGTGAAGGGGTAGATGCTACTGTCCATTTCACAAACGTTCGATTAATTGACTTTCTGCATAGTGACAAATTTTATTTCTGAAAGTGTTTACCAGTACTCTATATTTCGAAAGTCCATACTAAGCGTTTATATTGCTTTTTTTTTTTTTTTTTTTTTTGCTGTTTATATTAACTGGCACATTAAAAAGCTACTGACAGCAGAAGATAAATGTTTTCTTCACCACTAGTTGCTACTCTACAGCATACACAATGGGACAATCTGCACTGTGTCGCTCCCCCTGACTTCATAATACAAACTGACATTCCTAAATGTAATTAATTATTAGTTGAAAATATTGTAAGAAATACACAAAAATATACTCTAACATGTAATTGTCAAACATCTGTGTCACTCTATTTTATATTCACTTAAGTACTTTATTTAATATTTTATTTTCTAGTGTGTACAGCTTGGAGGTGCAGGTATAAGAGGTAATAGCTACCGGTCTGTCACTGACGGACTCGGCAAGTAGAAGGAGAAAGAAATGCCTTCGCATCCTCTCAACTTGTATGAAATGTAGTTTACGCGCATTCTCAAACCCACACCGGCTGACTACACTAAGATGCGCTGTGTACCCATGTTTCGAGCAGGCAGCCCCCCACCCTACCCCTCGTTCCTAGGCCAGCCCTCACCGTGCGTGTGTCGCCAGCAGGCGAGGACAGGCTATAGCCTTTGTCTTTCTGAAAAATTTTTGCCATTCTACTCTGTTCTTTACTTTCATTCTCCAGTCTCTTATTTCCAATTTTCTTTTTTATTCTCCATTACATCATCCAAACATGTCTGTCTCTCTCGACACACAGTCATTGGCTCTTACCGAATGATCACATTTTAAATTGTGCACTTCGCGTAGATAACTTGGTGGATATCGTTACACGTAGATCAGTGCTATTTAGAATCAACATGTTCTTACTCATTCCTAGTAGATATTTCCACACTGCTTACCATACTAATTATATTACAAAGAGTTTAGAAAAGACAGATCTGAACTGAGAGTGTTCATCTTTAGACTCTATTTGTAATGTAAACTTAAATATAAACCTAACGCTGACATGCTGAAGCTGCCACAGTGGCTGCATTATTTCGACCAGGCATGCCAAAACCCTGCGCGGGAACGCGACAGGGCTATACAGCACCTGCAGTAGCATATCAGCTTTTGTTTCAGTAACACAGATCAGTATGGGTGCTGATTTGGCTGTCTGTGAATAAGTTATGATAAATAAAGTGAGGAGTTTACAGATAACGAAGAAGAGAAATTACGAATCATATAACATAATTGTTATAATGTTATCCTCAGCAACAATAATTATTTAAAAATATTAAAGGCATTCATCAGCTCATGTCGAGGTAATAGTGTTGTGACAGTTTATATCAGATTAGTAAAGTTCTCAAAATATGATATTGCCAGCGCTTATTTCTTAATCAGTACTCTCACGGCAAAACGAACTTGACAATGGCGTTCTTTTGGAGTCTGTATTAACACAGCCATCAAAGGTTAGACGACTTACGACTGTTATTTCATAAGCTGGTAAGTGATGAGAATATAGTGAGGAATACATGTGAGGCTCTTGAGGTTGTAAGGAGCGAAAAAGAAATTATTTGCAAGGCGGAAAACTTTTCTGGAAAAATATATAATGACAAATTTTCCATCTCACGTCACTATATTATGTTAATATACTTACACTAATTAAACCTGACATAAAGAGAATGTCGTCACTTCACAGCTTGTGAATTACACTTTTAATTTCTTTCAGTAACGCTCTCAACTTGTCGATACTTGCTCTCAACGTTTTCCAAATAAACTATATGTGAATTTAAATTCTAAGCTTAATTTATATAATTTATTAATATTAATGTTAAATTATATTGACATACAGCAAGGAAATGATTTTAGTGTAAAAACTTCACAATGTCCTACTGCATGTAATTAATTGGGAATATAATATTTTCTTCAACATTTGTGTACCAATGGTCCCAATAAATAATAATGCTTAACGAACAATGAAAGTGTAGGTTCTATTACTTTAAAATAATTAATACACTACGTAAAATGAAATAGGCCTACTTGTTCATTTTTTGTTGTTTCGAAATTACTGTAATAGTTTTTCTTCTTCAAATACTGTATAAAAATCATATTAATAAATTATGCTTTACAAACCACTACTTTGTGAAATATAAGTGAGCAAGCCTAAAGTTTCTTGTATTACAATATTGTCAAATATAGATACTGATAATAACTATGTTTTTTTTCCTTCTGCTAAGTGTGTTTATAATGTCCAAATGCCTATTTAATTCAACCCTAGAAGCGCAGAATAGATTATTGTACACCCCTCGAGCTAAGAACTGATAAGAGCAACGCTTGTATAATGCAGTCTGCACAGACCGGCGATCCGCGCACATAACTGCACATTTATGGCCGGTTTCACCAACCTTCGTTATCATTATAACGTCTCGTTAAATAATTTAATGACACGTTAGTCAGTTTTTGTGTTTCACCAAGTATCATTATTGCTAACGCATCTTTAAATTCATCGTTAATTTATTAGGACCTATTCGTCGCGTTAAAACAGTAACAATGCGTTAAGAAGTCAACAACATGGCGGACGTAATTATTCGATGATGAAGTTCTTTATTTAGAACTTCAACATAACGACGAACTTATATGTTGTAATAACACTCGGAATAATCATTTTGAAGATTGTGATAAAGAATTCCACGAAAGCTACACATTAAGGAAATAAGTAGTAAGAATGATTCTAGAAGAAACTGAATACCGGTCTACTGTATAGGTTAGAATACGACAGATAGGAATCACCCACTTAACGCCTCTCCAACAGATTCTTCTCGGTTTAAGATAATGTTACGGTCTAGACGGATAGCACAACATTCCAAAGGAGGATGCCTTTTAAATGAAAAGGGTGCAAAGAGATTTTCTTTTAGGAGACAATGGATACCCCTTAAAATCCAATTTAATGACACCTCTCCTGAATCCTGCCACACAAGCATGGCAAAATTGTTACAGGGTACTAATAAATTTATATGAAATACAGTGGAAAAGTAGTATGCAATTTATGGTAGAAGCGATTTCCCGTCCTAAATTTAGGCCTAATATAACTGCTTAGAATGCTTTGTATATAATTAAGTGTGGCATCAATTTTGAAGCTGTCGACCTTATAGTCCGCTAAATTTTCTTAGATTTCCTTTAGAAGTTACAATTTAACTGCTCTACATTCCTATTATTTACATTTAGAAGCAGCTGTCTTTTTTTTTTTTAATTGCGGTATGACAACATACTGCATTTAGGAAGATGTTCTTAAAATTACTGCCTCTTACCCGTTTGCCTATGATTGTTTCCTCATGCCAAACAAAGTCAGCCATGATCATATGTAACCAATGAAATTCGCGATTTCGAAGCCATGGTCGTATGAAAAACAAAACATGCAAGATACAAGTACAAAATCCCCTCGTTAGTAAACGCCTGTTAATTTTAAAGATACGAGGCTTGGTGAAACAGTCAACTTTTAAAGGTCCCGTTAAAATTAAACGATCCATTTGTTGACAAGTCGTTTGTGCTGATTTAAAGAAGCTTGGTGAAACCGGCCATTAGAGTCTGTTTTCTGGCATGCCTGATTTAGACCATCAGCCTGTCCGTTTTCCTACGTTGGACATCGTCATCATTCCGTTCTATCTCCATTCTACAGCATTCCCCGATCGCCGGCTGCCGACACATGGAGGGGACTAATGTATAGATCAGTGGCTCGAAACCCGGATACTCAGCGAATCTTAGCGTAATCAGCTGATATTAGTTGGGAATGACCCTAGCTGAGCTTCACCGAAAAGTTCTGTCGGATGGATGTAGCGCTAGGATTCGGCCATTCTCTTAATCATATAATATAAAAATGATAAAAATAATACAAATACCAATAATAATAATAATAATAATAATAATAATAACGATGACATGCAGGCTAGAAACCACGCAATTAATTGCAACCAATCATAATAAAAACCTGTAAACGTAATTCTACTAACGCAGGCCTATGCCTAATAAACTTAGGAACTTAACATTTAAGTAGTCGAGTGGGGATCATGTTGACCCCCAGTGTTATATGTTGGTTTGTATTATTTTTACGCTGTTGCTACATTGTCCTTCCTGAAAGGGTGTCGGCAATACGACTACATGATAACTTCCAGTTTATCATTGTCATTTGTTGCGTTAATTTAAGTGTTCTAGGATGGAAGTTCTGCTGACCCCCACGCGACTACTAATGTCATAAATTAGTCTACAAGTAGTATAGTGTTATCTTTTAGTCTAGAAGGTTAAGGCAAGTAATGATGCATATGAGCTAGAAGATTTAAGAACCAGGATATTTCATATTTTAATTCGTGTTTTTAATTGGGGATCACTTTAACCCCCACGCGACTGCTAATGTTACAAATCAGTCCACAAGTATTACAGTGTTACTTATGTGGTGTCCTATATACATGCAAATTATTACTTAAGAACATTTTGGCAAGTAATGATCCATATGAGCTAGAAAGTTTACGTGGAACTCTGAATTTGATATTTTAATTCGTATTTTTACTTGGGGTTCACTTTGACCCCACGCGAGTACTAATGTCACAAAATAGTTCGCGAGTACTTAAGTGTTAATAGCTGGAAGCGTTTATGTTTATTTCTATGAGGAATTCAGTGGCGCGATAATTGAAGATCGAGACTTGATTCGAACCACAAAATAAACTTACTGTCGTAATATCTACCATGTTTTCGTTCTTGCAGATAAAAGGAACCTCACGGCATTCAAAAGTTTGCTTGCATGGTCCTATCAGAGTAAGGTATCCTGGGTATCTATGCTTTCGCTTGGCATGGACCCGGGATGAATCCTTGCACTGAGGCTTACATTAGTTCACTGTGCTTTGTCCACCAAAAATTCCGTCTCAATCTGCCCGGGAATCGAAACCGGACCGTCAAGTGCGACAGGCGGACTGGGGGAAATCGTGAATCCCATGCTGTCTGCGGGCCATCCTGCCTCAGCTCTGGCAGATCCCATCCTAAGACGAGTATCTGATAAGCTTGGAGCCCCCGACCCTTCCTGTATCACCATCGGAAACCAATTCAAGCCCTCAGACTTCGTCCCTGCCTATTTTAACTACTTTAGATGACAGATGAAATGAGGGGGAGGTTAATTGTGTTGGTGGAATGATAGGTGTCCCAAGAAAAACTCTCTGCAACGTCTGCAAATTCCACCTCAACCTGTCTGGAGATCGAACAACATGTATTGTCAAGGCAACATCACGCGATCGATTCTATTAATCGACAATGTCACTCAAAAACAAATTGTCATCGTCATCATCATCATCATCATCATCTTTATCTTTATCTTTAGCATAACTGCTCATAATTTAGCCACAGCCTCCATTGAGAGCCAATACTTAACACATGAACGCCACTCATTCTGAACGATCAAATTTTAGTACTTATTCCACAGTTTACGTAAAACTACTGTGTTTACATTTCAGCTTAATCGTGAATATAAGTAAAGTTCATGAAGAATGCTGCATTTTAAGTGTAATGAAAACAACACATCCATACTACATGAGGACAATGGATCGCACTTCCCTAAACGATATAATAATAATAATAATAATAATAATAATAATAATAATAATAATAATAATAGAAGGAATATCGCACAATTTGCATGTTTCTTTTGTTCAGTTTTTGCAGAAGTTTTTTTAGTGAGCTGTTCCTTTTTTTTTGCACCAACTCATACAGGCCGTGGTAAGAATAAACATGAGTATATAGTATATACTGGACTTTTTTTAGTATATACTCTTCTTAATAAGAATAAAAACATTTGAGTACCTACTCATTTTTGATTACATACTCATAACATGGAAGCATAGTAGAATATACTCAAGTGTCCATCTTGTACAGAATATATATTCATGCTTGATAAGAATAAAAGCTAGTATATTCTCATATTTATAAGTTCGTTCTCATGTTATTCTGAGTATGGTTTGTAGCAGGCTCAATTCTGAATATTTGTTGATTTGTGTTCAGTTTAAAGTTAAATAAAAAAAAAATGGCAGAATTTATGAACGATGTAGTACCTCACGGAAAAAATATAGAAAAAGACGTGAACTTCAGAAGTCTTTAACACTTCACAAACATGAATGTGAAAAAAGGTTAAACACGTATTTGTTATTCATAAAAAAAACAT
This sequence comes from Periplaneta americana, assembly GCF_040183065.1. NCBI lineage: Eukaryota > Metazoa > Arthropoda > Insecta > Blattodea > Blattidae > Periplaneta > Periplaneta americana. The sequence continues at coordinate 138,999,798 of NC_091117.1, read as the reverse complement.
AACCTATAAAAATATGAACGGCTATCAAATTATAAGGTTAGATTGCATTGTTAAATATAATTAACAATTACAGTTTATTTTGTAAAATTTGAATTGCAATATATATATAAAACTCTCTATAATAAAAAATAGAATTAGCATAACTGGAATTCTAGAAATGGATTGTAATCTCTATCCAACATCCTGTAATGACGATTTCCCAGTACTATTTTCTTGTTTCCTGTTTATTAACGTCACTTATCTTATTCTCTCTCTCTTTCATGTTTATTTATTTATTCATTTATTTACTTATTTATTTGTTTATTTAATTAATTAATTAATTAGTTTATTTATTTACTTATTTATTTATTTATTTATAAAAAGCAAAACACAAACTACTACAGTATGCGGATAGCATGTGAAAGTCTATAAAAAAAAACTGAGCATCACGGTGCAATGTGGTAAAAGAGGATAGGTAACACGAGTACATACTAACTTTTAAACGATCAAGAAGGCTGTAGAGATGAGTAAATATTCGGGTTAGGTAGAATGTCTTTATTCTTACGAATATGAGTATGTTCTAGTGGTTTCGAGTATATAATCACAGGAAGTGCTCATACTCAAAAGTATAAACCTTGAGAAAGTACTTAAGCTTTATTCTTACTACCCAGGGAGATAGCCCCGGAATGTACAACACTCAAAATTCTGACAAGCCTACTTACCAAGAGACTAATGAAATGACAGCCCACGTAATTCCAGAACAACAATTCGGATTCACTAAAGAGAAGTTCACAATCCACGCAGTAAAATGTATACAGGAAGATATCGCGAAGGCGCTGGAACGCCCAAGAGGGAAGCTGCACGCAATCTTCTTAGATTACACAAAGGCGTTCGATCTATTAAACAGACAGCTAATAACGGAAAAAAATTACAGGAAGGAACCAAAAATCTAGACTCATACAAAGCATCCTGTCAAAAAACCAAATATAAATAGACAACAGAGTGTCAACATCTAATCCGGTAAAACGAACTATACGATATAAGCCGCACTTAGAATTTTCACCAAAATATCACTTTATCATTTTCATAGACGCTAGATAACTTTCCAGTGGATACAATGTCAATAAATAACAAATTAAAAATTAACCATCAGTCTGAACCGGATTTGAACTCGCGATACTTCTAGAGCCAAGTACAGCAACCAGAAATCGCTGCAGACGACTTGTGATACACAGTTGATTTACCGAGAAATGGCAAAGCAAAGGTGCGTACGTTCCTGTTGAAAGTTGTCATAAATACTGTACGGTACCTCAGCTCACCTGCACTCTGTCACGGAGAAACAATTCCTCCGTAACGAGGTAAAGCATTGTTCTGTCTCTTTCAATGCCTTCGCCTTCGTGAAGCATTATCGGGAGTCCCATCTCAGACTATTGACAGTTTTCAGCTTATTCAGGTAAAATATAGAAAGTGAGGAGAAAAACATGAAAAGAAAAAAACGAAGCTGTTGGAAAAGCGAGAAATTAGGAAGAGATCAAGAAAGACGCTTGAATACACCTTCCAGTACCGCAAGCAATTGACAACAGCTTTAAAAAAAACTTTCAAAACAAGATGGGCATATAAATAAAGAATATTTTACCAGTATGATTCTCAAAAAGAAAGAGAGTGACGGTTTGCAGAGACTACAGTATTTCACTTTGTGACGTGATCCTACTTTCTACCACTGAAATGTAAGGAAGTCTTGATTTTCAATCCATGACAACTGTAAAATTAAATTATGGTTTATTTAACGACGCTCGCAACTGCAGAGGTTATATCAGCGTCAACGGTGTGCCGGAATTTTGTTCCGCAGGAATTCTTTCACATGCCAGTAAATCTACTGACATGAGCCTATCGCATTTAAACACACTTAAATGCCATCGACCTGGGCCAGGATCGAACCCGTAACCTCGAACACAGAAAGCCAGCGCTATACCGACTACACTACTGAGGCCGACTCTGGTTTTTTAAGTAGGTTATTTTACGACGCTGTACCTACATCAGGTTATTTAGCCTCTGAATGAGATGAAGGTGATAATGCCGGTGAAATGAGTCCGGGGTCCAGCACCGAAAGTTACCCAGCATTTGCTCAAATTGGGTTGAGGGAAAACACCGGAAAAGAACTCATCCAGGTAACTTGCCCCGACAGGGATTCGAACCCGGGCCTTCTGATTTCGCGCCAGACGCGCTAACCGTTACTCCACAGATGTGGATCCGGGTTTCTTAAAAGCCATTTGTGAGTATATATATATATATATATATATATATATATATATATATATATTGAACTGGTAATGGAAATTTCGAGAAAACGGCTAAACGGATTTTAATAAATAACCCCTCATTTTGAAGCTTGGAATCCAAACTTTTTCAGAAAAAAAAAAAGTAGTTTTCAGTGAAATGTCAATTTTCCTACATCATTTTCCTATTTTCCAAAATCGATCTATCGTCAGTTTTGAGAAATAATGGCTTTTCAGAATAAAACAAAACACAAACACACTACAATAAACAATATCACACGAAGGCTACGACCTGCAGGATTGCTGACATATTTAGAGTTCAGATGGCTCAGATTCTCTGACATAATGCCAACATATCGATGATATTCGTGTAACAGGTCAGATTCCCTGTTGTGTAATTTTCTGAGTACAGCTGTCTGTATATTGGATATTAAAATCTACAAAACTTAAGAATGTTTGATGGTATTATTACCATTAAAAATGAAATATTACTATAGTGAATGTCATGATGTGAGTATTTGCCCCTAATTATACAGATTAATGCTTTATTGATGATATGAAAGTGAAAACTTTTGGGGTTTATAAGTAGGCGTAGAGAATATTTGAAGTTAGATCTTCATTTCTATAATATTTACTGAGTGACGGCTATATAGTAGTCTGTATAAAACTTACGTAAGGTAACAATATTGTTATTAAAAATTAAATATTTTTATAGTTATTAATCAAGTGGTATGGGTCTTTTCCATACATTTAATGGCGGTGTGGTGTAGATATTTAAAGCTAAAAGTTAGAATTTATAAAACAGTTATGCTACCGGTTGTTCTTTATAGTTGTGAAACTTGGACTCTCACTTTGAGAGAGGAAGAGAGATAAAAGATGTTCGAAAATAAGATGCTTATGAAAATATTTGGGGCTAAGAGGGATGAAGATATAGGATAATGGAGAAAGTTACGCAACGCAGAACTACACGCATTTTATTCTTTACCTAACAGAATTAGGAACATTAAATCCAGACTTTTGAGATGGCAGCGCATGTAGCACGTATGGGTTAATCTAGAAATACATATAGAGTGTTAGTTGGAAGACCTGAAGGGAAAATACCTTGAGGGAGGCAAACGTAGATGGAAGGATAATATTAAAATGGATTTGAGAGAGGTGGGATATGATGGTAGAGACTGGATTAATCTTGCTCAAGATTGGACCGATAGGGGCTTATGTGAGGGCGGAAATGAACCTTCGGGTTCCTTAAAAGCCATTTGCAAGTAAGTGATATAGATATTTATATGTGTGATACTCTTCAGCATTGTCTGGAGGAATGCAAAAATTATAGTGCCTAAGGAAAGACAAAAAAGTTCTATTACTAGTCGTAGTCGTAGTCGTAGTCGTAGTCGTAGTAGTAGTAGTAGTAGTAGTAGTAGTAGTAGTAGTAGTAGTAGTAGTAGTAGTAGTAGTAGTAGGTTTATTTTGCCTGGCAGAGTTAAGACCATGAGGCCTTCTCTTCCACTCAACCAGGTTTCAATAATAGACATGAAATACAAAATTACTAGGCCCAACTGATAAAATAAGTAAGAGACCTACAAAATGTTATAGTGTCCCGATCACTTTAGCAATATCTCTTAGCAGGATAAAATGATTCTACCCTCTACATTTCAAGGTAGTTCACGAAATATGCAGCAGCTATACCAAGACGCTATGTCTATTGTTGGAAAGCATGGGAAAACTTGTATTTTTCTTAACTCTCATTTACAATCCGCAATGACCTGAAATAGCTACTGTTTCATTCCCACATGAAAAACCGACTGATCGTCCTGACATTGTTACTTGCATTTTCGCATTGAAACTCAAGAACTGAGGATGTATAGGTTCAATAGAAAGTATCTAGCATAAATAAAACCAATCAGAGAGGTATGTTTCATTATTATGGAAGCAAATAACTTCCAAAATGTCTGGTATTCTTCATTGGAAATAAATTTGAACTTCTAATGAACTTAGTTTGCAGCATTTACTGCACAAGCCACTTGTATTACAGAAAATGAAACAGTTTTTGATAAAAAAATAACATTGAAACTATGGAAACTAATGAATATTCTAAACATTTAATCAAAGCGACACAAAGCTTGCATGTCATAATACTAAATTGTTATTCAACATAGAGGTAATAAAAACTCATGTAAAGAGATGAATGGGAACTTAAGATAAGGGTATCCGCTGTGATCGACTGTTTTTAGTACACAGAGTGGGTGGTAAGCTCTGCACCAAAATGAAACTGATAATAGATCATGAGGAGAAATTTGAAAAATCGAATTGTTTTTCCTCTAACATTCATCTTTATAGAGTAAATCGTTATATTTTTATGAAGCATTTGGCAACATCACGGCTGCTGCAATAACTCTAAGCAAGCGCGGCCTGCACTCCTTACCTTCCCCTCCCCCTCAGTCGGTAACACGCGACGTGCGCTGCGTTGCAAAATTTATTTCAACAATTTTCGCTATTATTCAATTTAAATTCATGGCTAAACGGTTTAATTTGCGAAAAAATTTTCAAGACATTAACTTTCAGTTTATTTTTATCTAGCCTATCTGCTAGGTTAGGTTAGGTCACAGTGGCTAAGGGCGGGTTAGGACGACCCTTTTCACGTCAGTCATACTAAGGCCTATTGTGAATCCCGAAGTGTATGGGATGTATGAGGATGAGGGTGTACCAGCCCACTGGCCGCATGTGACTCCTCATCCTCTAACCCAATGGGGGCCTCCTACCCTCCCTCGCTCTAAATTCATGCCGCCAAGGTGACCAAGCAGCACAGGACCCATTCCAACGGCCCTTCCAGGGTGTCTAAGCGCCCTTGGAAGTACTCTTAAGGAATGAATCTTGGAAAAGATATTGCGGAATACGCCCCCTCCCGTAAACGGCTGAAGACATGCGTCTTGACTTAGATATGGCTATTGAATGAAACGAGAAAGATGAATGATATGATATGAAAATCTAAATTCATTTTATACACGGGAGGGGAGAGGAAAATGGACCGTGGCAATGAAAATTCCAACCCTACATTTGCCTAAGTAACTGTGGAAGACCACGGAAAAACCACAGTCAGGTTGGTCGGCCTGGGAATCGAACTACGGATCTTCCGAATGCGAGTCCCACTTGAACCAACTCGCTTGATTATCTATCTGCTTGTATACCAATCAGCCATTTCTCTCGGGCCATTACAGCAATAGAGCGCTGCAAAGACTATTTTTTTTCCTGCTTAACGGTATTTCATCAAAGGAAAAGTATAATAAAACTATTGTTATATTATTTAACATGCAGAATCACCTCTTAAATTCTGGTGCAGAGATTAGGCCTACCATCCAACCTGTGTATATATGCAAAGTCGTAACAGAGTGGTTAAAGCTACTACTAATTTTATTACAAATAAAACTCAAACTAAGTACTATGTGAGGATGACAAAGCAATTATAGCAGGAACACATTATTTACTATGTATTGTATATATTTGTATAGTTTAGCTGATGAATTGTATAGGCTATGATTTAAATTGAGTAGTAATCTGTATATCTCAACTGATTTAATTGTTTATACTTTTAAATTGAATTAACTTACTTGCTATGTATTATATTTTATAGCTCAACTGATGAATAATTTGTTTAGGTTTGTAAATTTAATAATCTGATTGCTATGTACTATAGGTCTATATTTTCCGTACAGCCACCAACGTAGCTCAGTCGGCAGACTTGCTGGCCTGCTGATCCGGAGCTGCGCTCTGGCTTGAGTTGGATCCCCGTTTGATCTGATTGCCTGATGGTTTTTTTACCGAGGTTTTTCCCAGCCGTGAGGCGGATTCCGGTTGGTCTATACATAATGGCGAGTCCTCGGCCACACCTCACTTCATCTCGCCAAAAAATTGTAATCTTGTTCAAAATTATGGGCTTTTAATGCACACAGCATTTACGGATGATTACAATACAAAATAAGGCTTTGGAATAAGTCAGTTTCTTTAATCACCTCGGATAAAGAATGTCATATTAAGTAATATAGAATTAAACTTAGGACAGTTCCAAAACATATAGGCCTATTGCATAATTAAAATTTTTAAAAAGAAAGCAAGAGGAAACACAGTTTCTGGACACCGGGATTTATTAGGCTATTCGTATCGGATGGGACCTGACTCTATCAGGGATTGAGCAGGATGACTCATCTGTCAGCGTCGAATTCACGAATACTACCCAGACTGCCTGTCGGACGTGGACAATCATCGCATAAGGCGGACAATGGGCGAAAGTGTGCTTAAGTGTATGGACCAATCCCGTCATGCCAACCGAATGTAGAATTAGTAAAACATATTATGAACTGTAATTTGTTATAATAATAATAATAATAATAATAATAATAATAATAATAATAATAATAATAATAATAATAATAATAATAATAATAATAATAATCCGTGGCGGTACAGCCCGTGACGGGCCTAGACCGACCAGCCGACTGCTGGCCTCACACCCACATGCCGCAGTAGAGGTGGACGATCATCCAACCAGAATGGAGATATCGTGTGGTTAGCACGATGATCCCCCAGCCGTTAAAGCTGGCATTCGCAACCGGATTTCGCTACCTATCGTAGCTCCCCAAGTGCATCACGATGCTGGGTGGGCACCGGTCCCATACACTGGCCAAAATTTCATGAGAAAATTTCTTCCCCCATGAAGACTGGAACCAGCGCGCATTCCATAACGCGATTTCTAGGCAAGATGCCTTAGACCACGACGCCACGGCGCGGGACAATTTTAGTTATAGTCGTCTTAAAAATAAGATCGCAAGAACAAAGGTCTCTGATGTATGCTTAATGGTTATGTAGCGACGATGTGTTAAATGTACGCTTATCTAGCGCTAGTGGAATTGGTGACATCAAGATGATATTTGGCGATATAAATCCGAGGATTCCACATGGGTTTATCTGCTATTTACTTCACAGTTATGAAAAATTTCCGATAGATCAAACTACTTATCCCATGCGGGATTCGAACCCACGCCCGATTGCAGCTAAGAAGCACTAGTCTCACTCACTAACAAGTGGCCTAATAGTTACGGTAGTATGTTATCATACTTTTCAATGGATCCGAGGTTCGAGAGTTCAACTCCGGTTGCAAGCGATGGTTTCTAAGTGCGATAAAATAAAAGCCTTTGCATGGCTTCGTTTCAAAGTAAAGTTGGGAGGCAAAAAAACATGTTAAAGATAATTTCCCGTGCTCATAAAAATCTGAAAGTATCAAAATGATCCCATATAATTGGTTTAAGTGTGCGTACCCTGCCTCAAGGCGTTAGGTACAGCTTACAGCAGTAAAATTTTGAAAATATTCAACATTTTTCTTCCATTACTGTACCTTGTGCAATAATGAAAATTAGGGTGTGTAAAACACTGTCATTCTGCTGTATGAAAAAAAAAATTGTGATTTAAAAGAATTATTTACATTTTTTCTTTCAAAATTCAGTTCACTGTGCAGTGATGAAGCGTTTCCCACGTAACTCAAAAACTATCCAATATTCTGTGATGAAATTTTTTGTGTATTTATACATGTCATATCTACAATATGATGAAGGGCCACTTCTCTACCTTTGATAGATTGTCTGATAAAAATTAAATTCATTTTTTAAAATGTTCAATTATCAGTATTTTCTTGTAACACAAAATAAAAAATAAAAAAATATATTATTTATTAAGGAATGTACAGTAGTTGAAAGCAGTGGCGATTCCTCCATGAAGGTCATATCCTTCATGGAGGAATCATGGAGGATGATCCTACAGTTTAATTTCGTGCCTCTGAGGATAGAAAACATTTTAATTACAGATTTTATTTTTAATACGTCCCGTTGTAATAATTTTCTTCAAACTTCCACTTTCTGTCGTGAGCTGTCGCCACTGAACATCTCAGACCTTAAGAATACTTTTCGAGGAACCATCCAAATATCTTACAGCAAACGGTTTTTTCTAGCAGTGAAGTTACGGACAGGGGTGAGTGCGGAGGGCAGGGTATGGCTTGACTTAAACCGCGTTTGAGGATATGACCATATATCCTAATACTACGACCCTTCTTTCTGGGCGGTGGTGTGGAAACCCTGTCAGAGACGACAATACGAATTTTAAGTACCCTTGTAGCCCCTTAAATGTAGTTCATTGGTCATTTTAAAAGAAACTAGCAGCATTAAGAAAAATATTAATAAAATAAACTAGCAGCATTTCTCACAAGATAAATGCATAGAAATATGCAGCTACCTCTTAAATACTTGCAGTAAAAATTTCATCCAGATTGATTAATATTTGGCATAAGAAAGTTGGTGTTGAATCAACAAAAATGAACACAGAAAAATAGATTTGAAAATAAAATGAATATTTATGTAAATTAATATTCTCCTCCGCTACATTCATCTAGTAACTTCTGGGAACCAACAAAAAGTTACTAGATTTGTAATCAGAAATTTTAAAAAAGAATTCTTCGATGAAAAACAATTTTGACATCTCTTTAAATTCCACGCCCTCTTCCAGCCTTAATTTAAGAAGTGTAAACATACGAGCATTTGTAAGCAGAATTGAGCTGAATCCATTTGGGGTATGAAAATATAAATTCTGAATAAGTGAAATAGCTAAAAAAATTTTGAAAAATTTTCATGATTTTCAGTGGAGTCTTCCCTTAACCGCACTTCATACTAATGAAAAGAATCTGAAGAAGTGTCGGAAATCTACTCTACAAAACAACCGCTCTGTCCACTACAGATTTCAAGGGAATGAACCCAGTTCATAATCATGTCACCGGGCGCCGAATGATCTCTCCAATTGACAATGATGTAAAAACGCCAAGCAATAATAGCTACACGTGTATGTAGTCAAGGTCACTTTGTGGTAATTCAGCTTGCAATGTTGGTATGACCTTGCAAATTCCTTAAAATGTAATCAGTTTAAATTTAGTTGTGAATGTCCTTAACGAGAAATTATTATGCAAAGCATATTTTCACTCTGCATCATTAGCCTATAATCAAGCACCACACACCACGTAACTTCCAGTAATCAATTATTCATTAATCTCTCTCCACCTATTTGGTCATTAATTACAATAGTCTCTTCTCTTCCAGAGAGCTATGTTTTAAACAAATTATAATCTCATTATAATTTAAATATACGAACACATAACACAAAAATATTACAGTTTAGTGGACTGCAATGGATTAAAAGCTATTTTTCATTGGAAAATAGTAAAACAAGTCAGCACATCCAGTTGGTTACATTATATCCTAAACAAAAATGAATATACAGTCAGGTATCATATTTCGAACCCTCGCCGGGGCTACGTAAAAAAAATGTATTTCGAGTAAGGTACCTAACTTAAATTGTTCATGTGACAGAATACGAAGAACTCCTAAAACCACAAGAAAATACAAAATGAAACTGAAATGCTACAAATTTAAAAGCATCAATATTAGTGCACATTTATGATTATTGAACCGAAAAAAAAGTGAAAATAAAAGAAACTAGACTTTTTTAATTCATTGCAGATTACAAATTTCTAGATAAAATAAATTAAAATATTCGTAGAGAATTAAATATTTTCAATATAACAGAACGGCATAAAACAGAAACAAATGCAGAGAGGACTTTAAAGAATTCGTTAACACTCGCATTCCGAAATTAACAGTACTTAACAATCCTCAGGAAGAAGAAATAAAAACAAAAGAAAAAGTAGCTTGAACAATTTTAACTTTCAAAACATCATGATAATCCTGAAAATTGTGCATTATTATTATTATTATTATTATTATTATTATTATTATTATTATTATTATTATATTTATCATTATTATGATGATGATGATGATGATTATTATTATTATTATTATTATTATTATTATTATTATTATTATTATTATTATTATTACACTAGTGGTAAGCAAATTTTGTTAACCTTTTAACTGTTATCAGGTTTGGAACTTTCTCTCTTAAATTTGTAAACTACTCAGGTATGTGAAGGGATAGTCGTGATTTTGGGTCAGCATTACACCAGTTCTTTGTCTACTATTATTATTATTATTATTATTATTATTATTATTATTATTATTATTATTACAGTACTGCTATTATGCTCTATATCAATTCAAACTTCTTCTTTAGATAGAATGTATACCACGGCCTTTCGTCAATGAAATTTAAAATCGAAATACAGAATTGTAAAAGGATTAATATCATATAACATCCACTTGCATAAGGTCTATGAACGTTATAAATTACTGTTCTTTACTGGAATACAAAAATATATATAGACAATTATCTCGAAGACTTTAATAGTTTTGTAAGAAATTAAAAGAAACGGGTTTTGTCTTGCCTCAGAAATGGCTGCCCAAGGACTCCCCTCCACCCAACCCACCAGTGCACACCGCCATTTCCTACCCAGCACTCACCGTTCTACAGCGTCTTCACACTGGACAGTTGCTACGTGATCTTGGCAAAGCAAATATATTAGACACACCCACACCACAACACTTCTCCAGAAACCACTTGTCTCTTCGTATACTTGTGTATAGTATTACTACACTTGGGACTAGAAACGAATAGGTTAAACACCACTAAGACTTAAGGAAAAAAACATGCAGCAACCAAAACCTCTTATGTCTGGCTTCTTTCTCCCTGCCTGTCTGTGTCCTTGAAGTGCCCGGTACCTAGGATATGACCTGGAGTGGTAGCAGAAAACGTGCCAAAAATTTAAAAAATATTAACTCCAGACACAGGCTCAAGAGTGAATCCTGATGTTGCCCATCGACTGGATCCTGTTTGTGAAATGAAACAAGTTCGTATTGTGGTCTGTAAGCAGTATTTTAATTCAATGCTATACATGTATACATCACCATAAAATATTTTTCCTAGTCTGCTATTTATGCTGTTCTCTTTCTCTTCTTACAATATGAGTCACGTATAAGTTGCTCTCTATCTGCCTAAATAGGCCTGATAAATCATTCCAAGACGTCAGCATTCTGATGTTTTCCCTGAAATCTTATACACGTGACTCCATTCGGTCGGTATAATGTCAGTGGCGAAATGTAACGAACACTACCGAAATATAAATTTAAAAAAGGAACACTTCTTAATGGTTATTGGAAAGCCAGCAGTTCGAGTTCTCTAAAATTACATATTGTCATCTGTTTATTGTATACATATAAACAATAAACTGTTACTGAAATTATTTTAATTACAATACAATATTTGGTACACTTACAAAATGTCAATCATAGTACTTCCTTTGGGCTCGATTATCGTGAGTTCAAACCCGGCCGCAACTGGCGTGCTATAGACGTAGCGAGCAGGTTTCATGATTACAGGTTACGTTCGGCCGTAGGTTCGAATCCCGCTTTGACTATAATACAGAGTGAATACAAAGTCTTTTCCTGATTAGAATAACTGTAACTTAAAAACTATTTCAGATAATTAAAGTTATGGCATTATATTGACTCGGTTAAGAGTGAAATTTTATATGATATTCTTATTTAATTTGGTATTCCCAAGAAACTAGTTCGACTAATTAAAATGTGTCTCAGTGAAAAGTACAGCAGAGTCCGTATAGGCCAGTTTCTGTCAGATGCTTTTCCAATTCACTTCGGGCTAAAGCAAGGAGATGCACTATCACCTTTAATTTTTAACTTCGCTCTAGAATATGCCATTAGGAAAGTTCAGGATAACAGACATGGTTTGGAATTGGACGGATTACATCAGCTTCTTATCTATGCGGATGACGTGAATATATTAGGAGAAAATTCACAAACGATTAAGGAAAACACGGAAATTTTACTTGAAGCAAGTAAAGCGATAGGTTTGGAAGTAAATCCTGAAAAGACAAAGTATATGATTATGTCTCGTAACCAGAATATTGTACGAAATGGAAACATAAAAATTGGAGATTTATCCTGCGAAGAGGTGGAAAAATTCAAATATCTTGGAGCAACAGTAACAAATATACAGTAAATGACACTCGGGAGGAAATTAAACGCAGAATAAATATGGGAAATGCGTGTTATTATTCGGTTGAGAAGCTTTTGTCATCTAGTCTTCTGTCAAAAAATCTGGAAGTTAGAATTTATATTACCAGTTGTTCTGTATGGTTGTGAAACTTGGACTCTCACTTTGAGAGAGGAATAGAGATTAAGGGTGTTTGAGAATACGGTTCTTAGGAAAATATTTGGAGCTAAAAGGGATGAAGTTACAGGAGAATGTAGAGAGTTACACAACGCAGAACTACACGCATTGTATTCTTCACCTGACATAATTAAATCCAGACGTCTGAGATGGGCAGGGCATGTAGCACGTATGGGCGACTCCAGAAATGCATACAGAGTGTTGTTGGGAGACTGGAAGACAAAATACCTTTCAGGAGGCCGAGACGTAGATGGGAGGATAATATTAAAATGGATTTGAGGGAGGTGGGATATGATGATAGGGACTGGATTAATCTTGTTTAGGATTGGGACCATGGCGGGTTTATGTGAGGGCGGCAATGAACCTCCGGGTTCCTTAAAAGCCATTTGTAAGTAAGTATGGCATTATATTGTCCGATTCATAGTTTTCTTTCTTTACTGGTAACACTGCGGTACATCACAGTTCAGTATCTAGATGGCGCATATACATAAAAAAAGGCGCACTTTATTTTGTGGTATCAATAAATGAAGTCGCCCATTACAATTTAGCGACATTTCTGGAGGAGTGTGGATGGAACGCAGAGAGGAAGTGGCAGGCCTGGTGTGACTGGTGAGATTATTGGTACAAAAAAAATCGACGCGTCCTGCTTCAACTTGGTGTACCTCGGAGTACTATTTTGCACCAACAGCTGTAATTCCACGCGAACAAAGTGGAAATCATGCAAGCTTTTTCTCCATGACCGTCCACGACGTGTTTTTATTGCTGTGAACATTCTGGAATGAATTAAACAACACTAAGACTAACTATCTTAAGTAAATTTGTTTTTCTGATGAGTAAACTTTTCACAATTAATGTTCGGATTTGAGGGTCGGAAAAGCCACGGTGACTGAATAGACGCTGGCGAAAACAAGGCATGGATTAGACGTTCTCCAGATAACAAACAAGGTACATGTTGAAGTATACGTATGAATACTTTGCAAGTTGAGCTATCATTTGCTGAAAACTGCATCCCTTTGTCTAGCGTAGTTTTGCAGTAACAAATGTTGATAATCAGGGAAAGATTTTGTGTTCACTCTGTATAATTACATAGGTTTTCTCAAGATTTTACCTAATTGTAAAGCAAATGTTAGGCAATTTCATGGCGAGTACTCAGAATCATATTGCCAAAATATCATCTCATTGTCACTAAAGAAACTTGGTGTGGATTGGAAAGAGAGGAGGCTGTTCAGTGATATTTATATGAAACAGCGATTCAAAGTCAGGATAGGAGAAGAAATATCAGAAGGAAGTGAAATAGGAAGTGAAGTATGCTACGTCAAGGATGCTCTTTATCTCCTACTCTAACATCTACTTGGCGGATTTAGTGAAGAACCGTTTCCAGAACGTGGGAGAAGTGATAGTAGGAGGAAGAAGAATAAAGCGCATAAGATTTGCTGATGATATGGCGTTGTTAGCAGAAGAGGAGATGATACTAAGAAATAGCTATAGTAGAGCGTCTCGTTTAGGCACAGTGAAAACGTAAACAAAGTGCAGGTAATCTGTGGGATGAGGGCGAGCCGTACGATAAACACGAGGGATCCACAAGGTTTTGGTTACAACATTTATGGCGGAGCATTAATTGAAATTATATTTTCCAAAAACACACAAAACAAAAGAACACAAATTGTATAACTTTATCATACACATATTTTAACAAACAAGCAATTGTAACGTTGAAATGATTCAATATAACAAATCAAATGTTGCTATTTATGTGATATTGCTTTCAAGCAGCATTTTTTACGGTCATGAATTTCATTCTCTGTATGATTAACATAATATCACCGACTTCTGTGGCCGAATTAACAAAACTACAGTATATTGGTCTGAAGTGGTAACACTATTTTCCGAACGTAATTAGCCTACAGTACTGTAGTTTAATAATTCGGGCAGACAAGATGGTGATATTATGTTAGTCATACAGAGAATGAAATTCATAACCGTAAAAAATGCTGCTTGAAACAAACATCATATTTAGCAAAATTTGATTTATTATATCGAATTATCTCAATGTTACAATTGCTTGTTTGTTAAAATGTGTGTATGATAACGTTATGCAATTTGTGTTCTTTTGTTTTGTGTGTTTTTAGAAAATATAATTGAGACCCGGAATCCAAGAGGGGCCCAACTCCATTTTATATCGAAATCGAGTTAGATACACGATTACATTGATTTCGTTACTGGGCATCTGTATACCAAAAATAGAGGCCCAACTCCAACATTTAACCATGCTAAAGTGATGTGAAATATCTATCGGAACCAAAGAGAGATCCAACTCCAGGCACTTGGGCCTCTCTTGTACTCCATTAGGCAGTTGCGGCATCTTGTCGCCAGATGGCAGCAGGAGCGTTCTACATCAGTTTTTTGAAAATGGCTTCAGCTTCAGACAACGAATCATCTGCTGATAGCATAAGATAAGAATTTCGTGATTACAAGAATCACTTCCTTCAGTATTTCAAAAAGACAGCAACAAAAAATGGAGAAAAATTCAAAATATCTTAGTATAAAGTTTTTACCTACAGTAAAACTCATGAGAATGAGATTGCAGTTTCACGAACAATGTCAAATATTGTGTTTGATTACTTCAGATTAATTAAGCCAAATTCTAAGCCGGATCTTCCCAATGTACTTTTGTACACAAAACCCTGTCCAGTGAAGGCTGTCAAAATTCGAGACTTAAACACAATAAAAAATCATCTAAGACAGGACGTAGTCTCTTACATAAAATTACTGCAGTCAGCAGAAAACTTGTCCGATTCTGAGGGCGATTAACATGTTAATGTGTATTTTGTAACAAATAAAAGTATTGTACATCAAAGTGATTATTTGTCATTTACATTATTGTTTGTAAATACCACACATTAACATTCAAAACCACTCAATATGGCTGCAAACTTGTATGTAAAGGCTCCGGAATCCAAGAGGGGCCCAATATTTAATCACTTTGAAAAATTTATTTCTCATGCATGGTTATGAAAAGATGTAATGGAAATGTACTTACGAGAAAAAAATATAGTTAGTCAGAGGCATTTTGTAGCAACAGCAAACATTTTTTCAGTTTCCCAAAAGTTTGATGCAATGGACTTGGGCCCCACTTGGATTCCGGGTCTCAATTTCAATTAATGCTCCGCCATAAATGTTGTAACTAAAACCTTGGGCATCCCTCGTGTTTATCGTGCGGCTCGTCCTCCCCCCACACGTTACCTGCACTTTGTTTACGTTTTCACTGTGCCTAAACGAGACGCTCTACTGTATGCTACTGGAACTAAATAACAATTGTGAGCAATGTGGGATGAAGATAAATTAATGCAAATAAGACGAAGACCATGGTCATAGGAAGAAAAATAAAGAAGGTAAACTTGCGGATGCTAAATGAGGCAGTAGAACAAGTGGACAGCTTCAAATACTTTGGCTGTACTATAGGCAGTAACATGAGCTGCAGCCAGGAAGTCAAAATGAGGATAGCAATGGCCAAGGAAGCTTTTAACAAAAAAAGGAGCATCTTGTGCGGGCCTATGGGAAAATAACTAAGAAAGAGACTAGTGAAGTGCTTTATGTGGAGTATGGCATTGTATGGAGCAGAAACATGAACACTACGACGAAATGAAGAGCAACGACCGGAAACATTTAAATGTGGATGTAGAGAAGAATGGAGAGTGTGAAATGAATAGAGAGAGTAAGAAACGAAGCTGTGTTGGAAAGAGTGGGTGAAGAAAGAATGATGCTGAAACTGATCAGGAAGAGAAAAAAGAATTGGGTGGATCACTGGCTTAGAAGAAACTGCAAACTGAAGAATGCACTGGAAAGAATGGTAAACGGGAGAAAAGTTCAGGGCAGAAGATATCAGATGATAGACGACAATATATGGATTACATGCGGAGATTAAGAGAAAGGCAGAAAGTAGGAAAGATTGGAGAATGCTGGATTTTCAGTGAAAGACCTGACCTTGGGCAGAACATTATGAAAAAAAATATATCACTAATTTTATCGACTTTAGGAAACCGCGCAGTTGATAATGTCCCCTCAAATAGGCCTACTAATTTAGAAAATCTACGAAGGACAATGGATTTTCCGAATAAAATGTTCAAACTGTGACTTTTACCAAGAAGAAATTCAAACTGGAGGTCCAAAATTTGTGACGTACAAAACAACTGTACAATATTCGACTGATTAATGTTCGAAATTAAAGCCTCAAAACGACTTTTGTTGTCCATCTCTTTTTCCTGTATTCAGATTCAGATGTTTTTAAGTTATACCTGCATAGGCCTATCCCATGTCATCCGATATCTAAATCTAGGACTGAAGTAAAAATATGTTTTCTTATTATGCTGGCTCATTATCATTGCATAGCTATGGAAATAGAGGAGTAATTAACAACTAAATATGAATTTGTCTTTATCGAATATATCTAAAAGTAATGATCTTTAGGCTATTAATCTGAAAAAATTTTTAATTAACCTAAAGAAATACGAAATGTAAATGTACAGTATGTGCTATACTTTCATTCATTTCTTTTCGCGTAATACTTGTTATTCTGTAATCAACAAAATTATGTAGGAGAGTTTTTAAGGTTCTAGTCTTTTATCAAATTTCCAGCGGTTCTACGCTGTTTTTTTTCTTTTTAAAGAGTATTCTATGATATGCTGAGGGCTGGCTTCTGATTGTTTAAAATTATATTGTAACGTATGATTATGGTTATTGTAGCTTATTTCGAGTTTAATTATATACAGGGTGTTAACAAAAAGTAGCAAATATTTTAGGAGGTGCTACTATGTATCAAAACAAGAAAAAAAATGTCTAATAAACATGGGTCCTTACTTACTTACTAACAAATGGCTTTTAAGGATCCAGAAGATTCATTGCCGCCCTCACATAAGCCCGCCATCGGTCCCTATCGTGTGCAAGATTAATCCAGTCTCTATCATCATATCCCATCTACCTCAAATCCATTTTAACATTATCCTCCCATCTATGTCTCGGCCTCCCCAAAGGTCCTTTTTCCTCCGGCCTCCCAACTAACACTCTATATGCATTTCTGGATTCGCCCATACGTGCTACATGCCCTGCCCATCTCAAACGTCTGGATTTAATGTTCCTAATTATGTCAGGTGAAGAATACAATGCGTGAAGTTCTGCGTTGTGTAACTTTCTCCATTCTCCTGTAACTTCATCCCTCTTAGCCCCAAATATTTTCCTAAGAACCTTATTCTCAAACATCCTTAATCTCTCTTCGTCTCTCAAAGTAATAGTCCAAATTTCACAACTATACAGAACAACCGGTAACATAACTGTTTTATAAATCCTAAACATGGGTCTTAGAACACATAATTTCTGAGATCTGAACACTTGTTCATAGCAGGTGCTCAATGTGACGTCCATTCATGGTAATGCATTCCTCTGCACTTCGGCGTAAGGAATCACGCACTCTTTCAAATTAACCTGGTTGTTTTTGATAACCAAAAGTCTAGGGGATTTAGATTTGAGGGACGAGCAGGCCAAGGTGTGGGGCCTCCCCAGTCAATCCAGCGGTTTGAAATGTCAGCGTTAGATGTTTTCGCTCATCGCGGAAAAAATGTGCTGGTGTGCCATCATGCAGGAACCACATCTGTAGTCTTTGCTGACATGGCACATACTCCAGCAAGGTAGGGAATACATTAATTAGGAAATCCTTATAACGAGCCCCAGTTAATCTCTGTGGTAGCACGTATGGCCCTTAATCTATCGCCAAGAACGCCTGCCCATACGTTGATTGAGAATCGGTGCTGATGTCTTGTTTCTTCTAGTGCATGGGAATTTTTATCATCCCACAAATGCTGATTACAAAAATTCACAACACCATCTCTGCTGAACCCCGCTCATATCTGCAACCAAACTTTTGTTTTCAGTATTCCTTGCGACGCATCAGCATTCCATGGCAGGGGTGTCAACTACAAAGACGTTATAATAGTATACTAGACACACAGAGCGCTGGTGTGCTGTCCAAAATTGAAACCAGTCTGCGCATGTTTACGCCGCCATGCTACTGGTAGAAATAGAGCGGTAAACACGATTGTCATACTTGTCCTTTGTTTTGTCTCGGGTGTTTTTAGTGAATAGTGTGAAAGTAATGGCAATATAATTTTGAAAGATGATATATTATCGCCGCGGACTCATGCTTAACATGTAGGCATCATACAAAAACGTGCGGTGT
The DNA here is from genome assembly GCF_040183065.1 of Periplaneta americana. NCBI lineage: Eukaryota > Metazoa > Arthropoda > Insecta > Blattodea > Blattidae > Periplaneta > Periplaneta americana. Next base: position 138,981,141 of record NC_091117.1, on the reverse strand, counting down.
GGTTTAAAAAAATAATTTTGCCGACCGATTGTTGCTCTGTAGGTTTCACTCTAAGCGTCACGTTGTCACGTCTACTTTCTCGATAAGAATAAGCACTAGTTTGTTATATTGTTAATGGCTATTATTATTATTATTATTATTATTATTATTATTATTTCATATAAGAGTACGTTGGCTTTCTTAACTCTTAATAATAACTCTTTAATAATAATTTTTAATCACATACCTTAATGTTCGTCCTCAGCACAAGACATTGCAACCTCGGGTTTAGTCTACGTGGATTAGACAAGTAAGTATCATTTAATAACAATTGAAGCAGCTTATTGGTTGCATTATTGAAATTGAGGCGAGTGACTGGAGCGGCGACACAAGAAATTGAAAACAATAATACAATTAAATTTCAAAGACCTGCCGAACGCATGAGGCCGCTCAAAGACCTGCCGAATGTTAACCATGAGAGCGCGGCGATAATACCATCCCTGGTTAATTTTCCAAGCTATTTGCAAAAGGTACGATATAATATTATCTCTGTTGTTACAATATCAATATCATTAAAAATCAATCAGTAGTTTACGACAATAAAGAATACTTAATTGTTAGTACAGGTATATCAGACTGTAGAGAAATCCCACTGAGTGAATTATTTAGACTTACACATCAGATGTTAAAACATTAGTGGAAAGATAACTTTTTGTTTTTATTATGTAAATGAATTTATCTGCAAGATAATAAACTTTCATTCAAGATCCATATATGGATAAATAAATATACAGATAATAAATAAATAAATAGCTATAATAGCTAAGCCTCCTTTGTGAATTTATGATTCAGAGTTCACCTATAAATAACTCTTTTACATTTTGCCGGATATATTTTATTAACAAAAGCAAGGAATGGCATCTTATTGATATTGCATATGTGCATAAAAATTATGTACCATCACTCCGCAAGCAATGATAATATATCTATTTTATTTATTTAAAATAAAAATACAATATGTAAAAAATCCACACATAAAAAGTATGTGGTTTTTTTTTATCTTGCATAAAGTGATTGTTTAGTTTTTAGGTCTTCACGTTACCTATTGTTTGCAATGTATTAGGTACCGATACTTTTTATAATTGATAGCATTCCCTTTATTAATTGAAGAATGAATTCAATGTAATTTGGCTACCTTCGCATATTATATTTTGCTAGATTACCTATGTCCTGTGGTCTAAAAGTACCGGTAATATAATTTATTTTTGATTCTCTAAAACTTAACAAGTCTATACTGATTATCGCATATTTATTTCACTTAGGAATTTGATTATAACAAGAACTTGTGTAATCAAGGTGCATATATTTATGTCTTGTGATCTAAGAGTTAATATGTTAATATAATTTTAGATTCTCTGAAACCTAACAATTTGCTGATTATTGTAAAATTATACAATCTATAATGTGTATTGTGTAGGCCTATTTATGGATGTATCGGTATGTTTTCTATAAATTGCTGCATACATATTTTCTTTTCTTTAATGTTCTAACACATATCAATGAAACTTTGAATATGTTTATTTCGTCCTAATTTTACGTTAAACGTCGAAAATGGCCATAATATGTCAATTTTAGATCATCACAGCGTTAAATTGCGTGATTTACGCACTGCTATTATTTGTCTGCTCTCCAACAATATGGCGGCAAGCGCAGCATTCAATTTGCCCCGGTTTCCTCGTTTCGCGCAGCCGAGACTGTAGGGGCTTGGTAAACTACGGTATGGTTATCTGGTAGCCTGCTGTATTGTAAGGCAGAAAAATGCATTGCCATAAATGGACGTCACATTGAGCACCTCCTATGAACAAGTGTTCAGATCTCGGAAAGTATGTGTTGTAGGACCCATGGTTATTAGACATTTCTTCTTGTTTTGGTGCATATTATCACCTCCTAAATATTGGGCACTTTTTTTTTAACATTCTGTATATGAACGTTTTTATTCTATTGACAACTTTTCAGAAGCTGTGTGACCGAAGTGCTGAATCTGTCTGGATTGAACTCTGTTCACTTTGGTGTAGTGCTATCAGATAACAAGTATTATGAAAGACTGGTGTTACGTTATAGACTTTGGTTTCTGTGGCAATTCGGTATGTTTGTATCCGAAAAACGAGCCTTCTTCTCCATGAATTAAATCCTGCACTGTACTTATACAAAAGGTTCCGTCAAATCCACGAGTTGACATTGAATAGCCTACGCACTATATCTACGTTTAAAATGAAAATTTACTATAAACTAGAATTTTGGTGCAACGCGTTCATCTCAGACTCTTTCCCATTTCGCCTATAATCCTACACAGATGCATGTGAAGCAACATAGCCATAGCAATAAGCAGATCCCCTACCAAGCGAATCCGGATGCAAGATCTGTCCGGTCCAAGCAGAATTTGTGGTAGCCGATGTTGAGTCGGAGCAGGTTTAATCGAATATAAAAGTTGCATGTTGAAAAAGAGATGGTTGTAAACTGCAAAAAATTATATTTGAAATAAATGTAACAGAGGTCTGAAAATGTATCTCTACGTATGAAGTTAATAAATTCCAGAAGATGTCAAGAAAATAGAACGACGTTTTATGTTAGATCAATGGAAGGGTTCAGAGCCATAGTGGGCCAAGCGCCATTTATTAAAAACGGAGAAAGCAAGGGTTAAAGTTAAGTGAATACCATAATTTAACGAAGACTGACATATCATTTAGTTTTAATGTGTATACTTTATATTACTTGCTATATGTTTCCATTGATTTATGGTAATAACTTCATATTAACACTTGTTTTCTACGGTTTTAGTAAATGGCGCTTGGCCCACTATGGTTCTGAACCCTTCAATTTCGTTACTAGCAAAGAAAAGTAAGGACAAGAATGAGCAGGGAGTGACAAAGAGAAACAGTCAGGAAAACGAGGAAGATGAAAGGAAAGAAAATAAAGGGAAGATGGTTAGTGAGAACGGAAAAAACGAACAGGAAAAAAGAGAATGATGAAGAGAACTAGGAAAGGACGAATATAGGGGGAATAAATACAATGAGAAAGACGGGGATGACAAAGACGAAAAGAAGGGTAGAATAATAAATGGTGTGGGGAAAATGAGGATGGGGAAAAAAGAATGATGCAGAAGAGAACGAGACCAAAGACGAAGGTACGGACGAAAAGTACAAAGAGAAAGGCGAGGTTGATAAAGATTATGAAGAATGGGTAAAATGGAATAAAAGGAACATAAAAATAAGGAGAAAAAGAAAATGGTGAAGAAGAGAAGGAAAGAAGACAAGTACAAGAAGTACAATGAAAAAGACAAGGATGATAAAAAGGATGAAGAACGGTAAAATAATAAATAGAAGAGGGAAAATGATGAAAAATAGGACAAAAACAAAGGAGATAAAGTGGACGATGAAGAAAAGAACAAGAGGAAGGACGAAGATAACAAAGAGAAATACAGTGAGAAATACGAGGAAGAATAAGGGCTCGAGTAGGGTAAAAAATAGATGAAAAAGGGAAAATGAGTACAAGTGCAATAATAAAGACCTAGAAGGCCTATTATTATTATTATTATTATTATTATTATTATTATTATTATTATTATTATTATTATTATTATTATTATTATTAGCCTTCGTATTCCAGCCACCTAAAGACTGAAGTTAAAGACACATTGGAAATATAGTAGCTGCGTGTTCCTGGAGTAGAGTCAACTCCCGACATTCTGAAGCTAGACTAGTGAACACAAGCTTGAGCCGTGATGTTCATTTTTGTCATGATCTTTGCAGTGAATAATAACGTGCATTCGTAAATTATGGAAGTTAAAATGATTTTATATTGTAAGAAATTCTTTCAATAGCACATGACGTTGTTGGTGCATGATATAGTACAAGATATTCCTACTGTCGGATTTTTTTCGTGTTTCATTAGGATATTGCATGTCGCTCATTACTGAAAACCCACTATTTTCTAGGTACTTCTCTAGAAATTCCCTAGAATATAGATTATTTATTAATTGAAAAATGAGTTCTATTCAGTCAATACTTAACATAAACACAATAAAACATGTTATAATAACATTTACACAGATTTTAAAAACAAACGTTTTCGCCAATTTTGATTGGCATCTTCAGGTCGTGTAGGTCGAATGGAACATGTTATAAAAAGTGAACACTTAGTATATGACGTTAAAAACCAAAGTTACAACTGTAATATCACTTAAAAACAGAGAATAGAATATAGCAAAAAGCCTCCACGATGTGTGTAGAATCACTGTGTTGAAAGAGGCATGTGTGAACCAAGGAAACAGCAAAACTCTTCTGTCATTGCAGATACAGTTTTCTAGATAGATTCGGTCGGTCGTGTGGCCGTTATGGAGAGCAAGAAAAATCCTGTAAATTGTAAGGACAGAATGAAAGAATATTTAGAAGCATTTAAGTATTATTTAAATCTTCTAAAACAATACTTACAAAAAATGGAAGAACGTCTTGAAATCCATGAGGACGGCGATACGACTGATCTTTACATTAAGTGGTAGCGTATGACGAAAACTGTATACGTTGCACGACTAGTGGATGAATGACCTTTACTTGCGTGTGATTTTAAACAGCGGGTTATTTGAATTTGGGTATTGTTCGTTAAGGAGCGGGCTATCATTATTATTAGAAAAGGTGGTAATCTATAGTTCCTCCGCAGCATTCATACAATTATGATTGTTAATAGTCTTTAGGACCTGAAGGGCTTCTTCTATGCCAGTAAGTTCGTGATTAAGGGAAATGAGATGCGTGGCAAACTTTGATTTATTCCTATTGAATTTGAAGTCAGAGACGTGCTCTTTGTAACGCGTGCGAAAATTCCTTTTTGTTTGGCCAACGTATTTACTGGGACAGTTTTTACATTGTAATAGATAGATACCGCTATTGGCAAATTTATTGTAATTTTGAATGTTATTGGGAATTATATTATTAAGTTTGTTGTTGGTACGGAATGCTACGTTAATTTGTTCTTTTCTAAAATGGTTACCTAATTTGTATGACACATTACCGAAAAATGTCATAGGTTTCCAGTGGGTGGTTTTAGTCTTTTTGACAGAACTTATTAAAGTGCTATTAGTTTTGGCTTCTGCTTTAAATTTATTTAAGCATTTTCTTATCAAATTGTTAATTAAATTCTTATTAAAGCCATTGATTTGTGCTAAATTTACAATGCATCTATATTCAGCCTGATAATTGTTTCTGTTTAGAGGGACTTTGAGCAACCGGTCAACTAGAAAACGGAAATTACTAATCTTATGTGTGTAGGAGTGATTGGAATCAAATTGGATGGAATTACTGGTGGTTGTAGGTTTCCTATAAATATTATAACACACAGTGGAGCCTCGAATGGCTATGTTCAAATCCAAAAAGTTTATAGATCTATTATGTTCTGTCTCACAAGTAAATTTTAAACTGTATCTGCAATGACAGAAGAGTTTTGCTGTTTCCTTGGTTCACACATGCCTCTTTCAACACAGTGATTCTACACACATCGTGGAGGCTTTTTGCTATATTCTATTCTCTGTTTTTAAGTGATATTACAGTTGTAACTTTGGTTTTTAACGTCATATACCAAGTGTTCACTTTTTATAACATGTTCCATTCGACCTACACGACCTGAAGATGCCAATCAAAATTGGCGAAAACGTTTGTTTTTAAAATCTGTGTAAATGTTATTATAACATGTTTTACTGTGTTTATGTTAAGTATTGACTGAATAGAACTCATTTTTCAATTAACATTGAACTTAACGGAACCAATATGCCTTTGAAATAGATTATTTAATTTATTAATTGGGATGTTGGCACTGAATATCATGGTAGGCTACACAAATTCATGCTAAACGTCGAGTTAATATCTTCTTAATTTTCGGATTGTGATGGTACTGATTCTTTTTGATTACGTTCAACACACTTTCTCTGTCTTTTGGTATTGCAATGTCTTTCAGTGCACTGTTTTTGTCACTTTTACGTTTATTTTACACAATTTATATGTAATGTTGTATATATGTATATGTATATGTATATATATATATATATATATATATATATATATATATATATATTGAAAGTGAAAATATTAGTTCAAATATCCTCAACTATGCCCTGCAATATTACATGCTTGAGCGTCTTACCTAAGGCATTTTACCTCTGCAATGAACCTTTAAGCAGTCACAAAGTGTAGTTATTTAAATAATACGACTAGTAAGAGCAGTGATCGATAAGACTACTCACTATGACTGCGTCCCGGTTTTGACTTTCTAGAGGAAGAGGGCAGAGGATGCGTAACTATTTTGTATACGAACGTACCTGTACCTGCTCTGTGACGTCACATATACGTCGAATCAGGCAACTTCTTTCCAGTTTATAGGTAGCTGAAATATGGAGCCTAATGATGATGGTAGTGGTGGTGATGATGATGATGATGATGATGATGATGATAAGTAAGAGGTATAGAAGGAAGATAATGAGAGTTAAATAAGGAGGCTGATGAAGGAGAGAACAAAGAAAAGATGGATGATGAGAACAAGAAGAATGTGGAGATACACAAGGAGGCCGAGATGAGGAGGGCGCAGAAGGAGAAGTATATCGATAAAACAAGGAGAAAAAAGAAAGACAAGGAGAAAAAGTGAGGCCAAGGAAGAGGTTTATGAGATAAACAAGGAGATAGGCGTGGAAATGATAAGGAAGGAAAGGAGGAAAAACGAGAAAAGTGACAGGACTTTCACAAAATATTGATTACATGGGTAAGGCTTTGGTTTATTGTTTTGTATCTTATTGTTAAGTTATGCTTTATCATTAAGAACATCATATTTTGTTGCTTAATATCTCTATTGTATTGGATTTTTTGTTATCAATAATATGATTAAGGTTTTCTTTTGTAAATTGACAATATCCGGCTATAATATGTAGATAACGCTAGTTGCTTGGCCTATTAGGTTACGCTCGTCACTTATTTACCTTCAAGCAGATTACGCAAAACTCGTCGACAGTTGGCAGTACGCGTATTTTTTTGGCATGTGCAGCATTTAGAGGAGACTTCTTGAACTACGTGTTACGCTAAAAATGTTAAGTTGCCATCAATTTTATTATACCTCGAAGCCAGACGTATTCATTTCAAAATGATAACGAAATAGTGAATAAGATGTAAGACAAAGATGGGAATTGACGAACGATGGAGAGCGAAAAAGGAGGAAAGGAAAGAAAGTGATCCCTTTCTTTGAAACTCATAATAACTCAATCATTCAGCAATGCCAATTGAAACTGTCCCAAGTAATAGAATTCTTTTTATTCCTCTTTCTTCTTAAGAGATGATTTTTTTATCGTTTGCATTGTTAGAAATAGAATAAAATGGCATGACGTTGTAAAAATTTTATTTAGACGTTCTGATGAAAGCAAACACTTTCAGTATCTCTTATACAAATAAAAATCGTTGTTGTCAATAGGCCTAATTTTGTTTGTATAGGTGCTTTTCTCCTTAAAAATCGTTCAATAGAGCTTATGCGCATACAGAGTGATTAACGAGGATTTACCGTCCTATAAGGAGCTTATTTCTGAAGATATTTGGAGCAAAAAAGTCATGTAAACATAGTTCCTATTCTCAATATTTTCAGAGTTACACAATTTAAAGTTGTTTGTAAAATACATTTTTTCTTTAGTTTGAAGGTAAAAGAATAATGCAAATAGAGAATTAACCACTCAGAAGTATCATTTCTTTAATTGGCAAGTATTATGAAGCTAAAAATGTGCTGTGAGCTCCTTAGTTGCTTCGTACAGACATCTTTTTCTATTTTTAACTAGAAAATTACATTATTCTTACGTAGGCTACTTATCACAACAATTATTACAAATCACGCCACTTCCACCGACTTAATTGTTTGCAGTTCAATTTTGCATCCTAATTTACAGTCTTGGAGAGTTTACAACACATTTTAAAAAATGTCGCCGTCCGCTTGAGTACACTTGGCCGCACGCTTGTGAACGGCACTCGTCGCGCTACGTAACTGCATACGGCTATCTTTGATTTCCGTAGCGCTCGCGCTGGCTGCTGACTGCACGCTGACCAAGATCACGCGTTCACAGCAATGCGTTCCAATAACGAAACGTAACTCTGTAAATATTGACCTATGTTTATAAGATTTTTTTTGCTCAGAATGTCTTCGGAAATAAGCTCCGTAAAGGACGGTAAATCCTCGTGAATCACCCTGTATAATGCAAACAATAATTTTATCGAGAAAATGCTGATATAATACTAAAAATTATATTTGAAAAAAGAAAAACGCAGTTCGTTTGATAATCTTATAGCACTTTAAAGCAATTATGTTTCATGAAACCATGAATTTTGAAAGCATATTATTGTACTGTGTACTAGCTGAAGCGGTGTAAAATTGCCAGCTACAAATCCAGCACACTAATTATCAATTTCGGACAGGGATGTGAACATGTAGGAAATATATCTACGTCCTTTGTCTTAAGTTTCTTCTACGATGCTTTAATCCGTGGCCTTGTGCTATGTTGACAACAGGTAGTCCTACTACTTGTGAGTGTCTAACGCTGACTTAAAATTTCTCAAAGAGTTACAATTAAAAGTTTTATTTTAGACGGCTGATAGTGAATATACCATGTTCTACATTCCCATTCCATTCTATTTCCTAATCAGTTTTTTTTTTCACGGATTGTCTGTTTTATTTAATACTTACACGTGTGACTAGACAATGACTACATTAAAAATAAATCTACATAATTATTATAGGAACGAAAGTGAATTAACAAATTTCAGATCCACAACTAACAATAAGCGAGCCAGGTTCATATTAGTTTGAAAGAAAAACCAGCCTATCTATCTTGACCGCAGTATTAGATTGGGAAGTTTTGTAGTGTCCAAAACTGACCTCGAGCATTATCCCAAGGCAAAAATTTGATCGGAATGTACTACTGATCACGCACTGTATTCGTTCAGTAAAGTTCAAGAACGGACAAAAATGAGTTCGTTCCTCAGCTTGTAAACTACAGAATTAACGCAATGATATAGGGATATGCAGTCTTATATATTTGTCATACAAAAGATGTGTAAAAAAACCTGAAAATACTGCAAAAGCAGTAATTCATATCACCACTTTCATTAAGGTTGGCCCTTTTGGCTAGTTTCATTCTTACCCTTTCAAAGGTATTGAGCACAAGACATTTACAGTTTTCGGTACTCACTGGTCACGACGTCAACATGACGCAACATCACCACTTATAACAATCTGAGTTTATTAGTTCGGTCCGTGGTCAAAAATATGTACTAGTTCGGTCCAGTGCCAAGAAGTAAACAGTACTAGTTCGGTCCAGGGTTATTAACTTAACAGTAGGACTCATAGTTCGCTCCCGGATCGAAAACAGAGAATTTCTGGTTTAAAATCAACATTTTCCTTCCCATTCTATGCAGGCATAGTACTGTCATAAGGCAGGGACGGATAAATTCGTGACTCGAGACAGAAAACTACAAAATTGCCTGCCCCTCATTTAAGGCATGGTTAAAATGTTGATTATCATGTACATTGTATAGTACCTATAAAACGTAAATAAAACTTCTGAAACGTCAGAGTAGTCAGTGATTCTAGGAGCTATGTTTTTGGAAGAAATTTGTAGGACAGCGTTTTTATATATTTGAGTCTGTTTATTCATTTAGGTACAAATTCTGTTTTTTTTTCTCTAATATATTGTTCTTTCTTTAATTGATCTGGTCTTCGTTTTGTTGCTGGATTTCTAATTTGTATGTAAGTATCAATTTTAATTCGTTTTAGAACGTCTATTAATTGAAATATGTTAGGATCAGCGATGTAGAATAAGCCATTTAACTTTGCTTGGAAAGATTCACAACTGTTTGTAGTTATTTCCGTCGTAGCTACGAATTCGACCATAATCCTGGCGGGAAAGTAGCATCAGACTTGACGTACTGGTACTCAAACACGTTGTACCGTACTTATATAGTATCGGATGTACTCCTCTAGCACATAATCGGTAAATTGCTGCACTTCTTCATTTTGGGGTTGAATGCTCATCGTCTTCAGTCTCTTTGTTAATATATAGTCTCTCTGATATAGCTACTGTATACTGTAACTTGTATACACCTGCATAGTTCGGACCGAATCAGTACTGTACCTTTCTGAACCCCGGACCGAATTAGTACTGTATCTTTCAGGCGTGTATTTGATGGAACCGAACTAGTATACACCCATAACAACATAGAGTAAAGCATACCTTAGGCCAGGCATGTCAATTGATGCCCATAGGAGCAAGCGCGCGCTTTAGAGCCCAGGAGAGCCTGAGCGCTTTACAGCGGAAAGGAAAGAGACAGACGAAAGAGGTGGTATATGCCGATTGGTCGAGCTATATTCAGGGATGGCCAACACTGATTCAATAGATAAAGGGAAGAGAACTTATTAAAACTGTATCCATGTTAATTTTTAGATTTTCCTGAGAAGTATAATTGCATTATAAGAATGCAAGTTTTAATTTTAATGCTCATTTTTCACAAGTTTGATTTTTTTATTCAAAAGAAATATTTTCTCAACTTTTCGTATAGAAAAGTGAAATTTTCAGGTATAGGCCTATTTATTTAGCAGCCTTACAGAATGTTTTCGTAAATCGAATATACCGTATATACGTATTACTGAAGATAGTATATTGAAAATTTTGAAAATATTCGCATGGAAATTGTTTGTAAGGAAATGAATTAACAAAGCAACTACTGTTACATCATAAGCAAAAGATACGTGCCCATGTGTTGTAAAAATGTCAGCTCTATAGCTTCAGCAGATTTCGAGAAAATAATTTAATATTACATAACAAAACTCTTATCGCATATCACCTTAAAAGCATAATGCGATAAGAGTTTTGTTATGTAATGTTAGTTACACTTAAAACAGATACAGTACCTAGGTAACTTTGCCTTGTACTGTAATATTGTTTTGATTAGTTTATTGATTACTTTTGTAAGGCTAAAGATACAATCAATATAAATTCCAACTTATCATGTGATACTCAATCTCTTTCTTTGGAATATCACTTTCTTTATGAATGATGTGTTTCATCCACTTACTACAGTATAATGTTATACTACTATGGAATTTAAGTGAATATTCCTTCTTAACTCTCTATTATGTTATTAATATTTAAAACACAAGTGCAATATTAAGAAATCAGTGTTAGTACTTTTGTTTTACAGACAATATAGATAATATTAAACAGAAAGAAGCCATATAAAAATAACGACATAAAATTTCACGTTCCGTTTGAAGTGTTTTCTTAATCCAACAGGTTGCTTATTCATATACACAACCCTTCCTCTTTCCATTTTAGCGCTTGCTGCCCGCGCATGACGTCAAGGTCAGAAAAATGCGCTTGCTTTGACATCACTGCCTTAGGCTATACTGACATTTCATTGCGGTGAGGAGGCAAATATCCACATAGCCTTAAATTAAGCAACAAGAAGAATCTTAAAATTCTTTTTACGTAAGCTGAAAATACTTATATGCTTCAAAGAGAAATAATATATCAGGTAAGAATTTGTTTTTTAAAAACTAAATTAGCAACCATTTTTTTCTTTCATTACATAGCATGCAGTTATTTGGGGCTAAGAGGGATGAAGTTACAGAAGAATGAAGAAAGTTACACAATGCAGAACTGCACGCATTGTATTTTCCACCTAACATAATTAGGAACATTAAATCCATACGTTTGAGATGGGCAGAGCATGCAGCACGTATGGGTGAATCTAGAAATGTATATAGAGTGTTAGTTGGAAGACCTGATGGGAAAAAACCTCTGGGAAGGCCAAGGCGTAGATGGGAGGATAACATTAAAATAGATTTGAGGGAGGTAGGATATGATTCTAGGAACTGGATTATCTTCCTCAGGATAGGAACCGATGGCGGGCGGCTGTGAGTGCGACAATGAACCTCCAGGTTTCTTAAAAGCCATTTGTAAGTAGATAAGTAACATAGCATGCAGTGAAGAATATGAGTGCAGCAAAGATTTAACAGGAAATAAAAAAAAAAATGGCATCGCCATAATCCTCCACGATTCCTGCGTTCTGGTTTGATGATCGTTTACCTGTGCGAAAGCATGTAGAAGTGAGACACCAGTCGACTGATCGGCCCTGGGTTTCAAGTGTCGTTGCGCCGCGGATTTATTATTATTTACTTCTTAAAAGTTGTTGACCTAAAATGGTTTTGGTTTTAGAATTCGAGGCTAAAATATTCACATAAAAATTATTAAAATCTTATCCAAATAAAAGCTCTTCTTTATAAATCACCTTATGAATTGATTAGAGTAACCAAAATTTGTGAATTCGTTCCGTTATCTAAATTTGAACCTCCCATTGAACTCATGATTTGTCTGGTTTTCTTAAAACGCAAAGACGAGTATCACGCATTCACTAGTATTCGAAATAGTGTATTTGTTGCCATCGTTATCATTTTAGGTGTACTATGACTACCTTAACCTTGGTAGCACAAAAATGCTGAATTTCGTCGTTATTTCAGCAGTAACTCCTATGCGACATATTTATCGATTTTCAGATTTTTGCTGTATTAAATAACTTAAATAGTGATACAGCAAATAATAAAATCTCCTATATGTAATTATATATCTTTGTTTCGAAAATGTAAGAATTCACAGTCTCCTATGTACGGCTGCCATAGGATGAATAAATATGTTTTTCCTTCCTACTTAATAATTTAATATTTTGCACCGAGTTATTGCAGGGACAATGACGATTTGAAAGTTGTTATTTGTACATGTAAGTCTCGGATTCGGGTCCTGATAGCTCAATACAGACAAAAGGGTATGGAACTTTTCGGCCTGGACATGCAGCTTAACAGACTGGTCGTGAAATGAAGCGTATTCTGGTTCCTATCTCTCCTTTCTCCCCTTAAAATATCTATGTGGTCTTAATGTCCTTAATGGAACGGCATACTTCGGAGTGAGACAAATATTTGAAAGAGTTGGAGCTTATAAGGGTGGAAGTGAAATAACCTTACAGATTGAAAGAGACGATAGGATACACGTAAATGAATAGAAAACCTATATTACGTTTTGTGATTAAATGCACGGTTAATTAGAAAATTAAGTTTGAAGCTTCTGCAGTCCGGCAACATCGTCGCTAGAACACTCTACTCGTATAGAGATTAAGAGGTCAACGAACTCGGTGAGTCTCCGTACGTAAGCTGCCAAGACGTTGCCACGCGTTCGCTTCGTGCAATGGTTTGAATTTAAGGGGTTTTAAAATTAAATTTACACGAAAACCTGCACGCTATTGAAATACGCCAGAGGGATAAATTATTCTTTATTAGATTTCCTATCGATATGGACAAAAATCACGATCCTACTCGCAATAGTTACCGAATAAACATTTGAGGGGAAAAATTCTGAAAAACTATGAACTTTCCAAAACTATGAGTTTTACATACAACATGAGCTATTCGCTCTGGAAATCTGCAAGGCTATTTCACTTCCACCTTGTATAGATCTTCCATCAGCCCGAGAGAGCTTACAAGAATGAGAAAATGTGAGCGCCATTTAGATTATTCGCCATCACAGCCTTTGGTCATAGCCATTCATTCATACGCGAGAGTTTCACAAACACCAAACCGAGCAGTGAATACAAAAACGCAAGGTCAAATTGACTCAATTTATATCGACTTTAGCAAAGCGTTTGATGTTGTACCTCACAATATTCTGATAGATAAATAAAAAAACTTTGGTCTCTCTTCTAACTACTCTCTTCTAATTGTTCTTAAATATTGAAAAAAAAATGTACATGTATTTTGTGCGTGAAACACTAAGAGATCGCCTTGCTTCTCTTATAGTCTAGCAGAGCCGCCTGTGACGATTTACCCAGTATATTCAATTTGGAGAAAGATCTAGTGAAGTGGGTTCATGACAAATGATTTTGAATCTGTAACAATACTTTGTCCCATAAAATAAAATGTTATAAATAATGTGTCGTTCCCAACACACACGATTTAAATTACAAACACCCAACGAGGTGAAATTTAAACTTAAGATTTATCGACATCATGGTGCGGAAAAGACAAGATGTATTATGTTACAGTTTGTTCTTAAGGTGGGAGAGGGAGAAATCGCTGATGTGATGTGAGATACTAGAAAAGTCGACCATTCGCGTAATCAGCAAATATATCCACAGATGCAACTACCTACGACAAGAGTACGTGACCAACTCTTGTTACAATGTATTAGCTACATGGCAGGAAGAAAATAAACTCGATGTTAAAAATTTACATGAATTGAATGTTAAGGGGACACTACAGTGAAATAATGGTGAAAAATTAAGAAAATCTACTTAAAATTTATTGTGACTCTTTATTTAGACTGAGCTCAAAAAGCTAATTACCGGTAATTTATTTCCCATGATTATTTTCAAGCTTTTGAGCCAATATGAAATAAAAATTTAAAAAACCGTGACTCAAGGAACCTTTCCTAGTGACGTCAAAATAAAATATATTTAAAAATATAGTTTCAAAACTATTAGCCCTAATGGCACAAAATTTTGTACAGGTGATAATATTGTAGACATGTTTATGTAGTTTAAAATTCATACATTTTGGAAGAAAATTGTAGAACTTTTAAAACTCACAGAAGTGTCCCCTTAGAAAATCTTGGAAATAACTGCACAAACATAATATCACGAAGATGACAGGTACTTTCTCATTACGCTATACACAGAACGACATTCTTTGTCATTGATTTTGCACAAACTTTTAAAAAGTAAATATTATAGCTATTTTTGTTATTTCTGTCTATTTATGAAAATTGTAATTTGAAAGTTATATATAGGCTGATTCGTAAGTATAAATATTACATGGGTGTACTGTAGCAGTAAATATATATATATATATATATATATATATATATATATATATATACTAAAACGCCTCATAACATCTTTTTCTGATAGTGCTTTATTTGAGACATGTCGCTGTGAAATGGAAAGGTTGTGGAGGACCAGTTCGTTGGCCAGCCAGGTCACGGGACATGAACTCTCTGGACTTCTACTTATAGAGTCGTCTAAAATCACTTGTGTACGTCATTGTCACTGAAATTACGGACAGAGCAGAAGTAAAGCGACGAACTGAACTTAGCTGAGAAAGTTTTCGGAGTGACTTGAACGGGCGACGTTACAAAATCACTAAGGCGACGAGCGAGCACATCTCTGTCTACGAGATCAGAGAAATAACTTCGAACACTTACTATGTACATTATAATTTTGTAAACTTCTTGATAGAAAGTACTTTCGTTTGTGTTGAGTTTGTTACTGCTACTTTGCTACGGTAGCATATATAACTCTGAACTAAAACACTTTCAGAAAAAGTGTTACAGGGCGTTTCAGTCTTGCTGTTACTGCTTTATTAAACCATCTTATACTTTGTTTCAGTGGCTTACTGATCCGTAACGAATGGCGCTAGTAGACAATGAGCTGTTAATAAAATTATTTAATAATAGATTGCTTATCATTAGCCCTACTCTTTTCTGGCAGCAGTGCAGTGGATAGAAATTTAAGCTGAATTCACAACGGAATGCAGAAATAATTTAGCAACAAAACCGTTTGGTTAGTATTATATTGAAACTTGAAAGCAATCATCCTGCTTATTGGTTGCTATCCGAGAGCGGCCAGTCAAGTGGTCCTAGTTTCCGCAATGCATCTTGGTATATATTCTCGCTTTATCCAGCTTGCACTGGGAAGATCTCCAGACCTCTGTACATACTTGCTCATCCACACCCTCACTGCAGGATGGTCCACTTTTTCTAGAGACATATTTGCCATTTCCTTTTAATTAAATTAAATTTAAACTAGACTTTATTACAGAGCATAGTATACAATTTACAAAATGGAGCTTATCTTTAAAAACATTTCCGTTGTGTTTATTACGAATTCGTATTTTTCTTCTTTCACTTTATGTGTTTTAAAACTTTCTTCAATATTGCAGTGTCTTTTCGGAGCAGAATCCTGTGCATTCGTTAGCTGAACGAGATTTAAATGCCTTTTATTTTGTATATGTTTTTCACATGAATCGCGCCTTTTTCACTCCTCTTGTATTACAATGTTTACACATTAGGCCCTAATATATTAGTACCAATTGCCACGAAACCATGTTTCTTGAAATCGTTATACCGAGAGATAACACTAACTTCACGATTTCTCTCCATCTCGGTCAGAAAGACGAGAACAAACTAATATTTCCCATAAAGTAGGCATACCTGAAGTATTTCTCATCTTCTCAAAAAAAGTAGAAATACACTCTCTTTAGTATTTTCTTTGCAATTTTATTTAATCTCACATTTATTTTTGCTTTACCTCATTGAATTGTGCTGGACACTCGCCCTCGTGCCATCGTACCTCGGATTAGGAAACTGGAAAAACAATGGTGCACTGGTCGTGGAGGCGAAGGGAAAACCCAAGAGATTAATAGAAATGCATGCGGTCTTGCAGCTAATAATAACTTAAAAACAAATGTATTTATAAATAATAATAATATAATAATAATATTTTATTGCCAGAACAAAGATACACATAGATTTTTTTATATAAGAACTCTCTAGCACCCCCAGAAAGAGTAAGTTACATACTCGTGCTCAGGGGGCATTCCATATAAGTTAGTGTTAAGACATTTTATTGAATAACAGAGTAAAAAGTCATAAAAGAAAAGAAGAAGAAACATATCACAATAATTGAACTTTAAATTTTCTCTGTTAACAGCAATTTTTAATAGATTTTTTGAAATAAGGAACATTAGCAAATTGTATGTTTGAAAATTTATCTATTATCATATTATAAAGCCTTGGACCGAAGTTGCTATTGTGATTATATATTACAGTTGTTGTACGTTTAGGAACTGTCAAGCATATGTTGTCTGATCTTTTGGTTTTATATTTATGTGAATGTAAATTAAAAATGTTTCGGTTTTTATGTACAAAATTCAGTAATACATTGTTATAAATTTAATGGAAGTCAAATACAATTCTGAATACAGCAGCTCTGAAGGATAATCAAGAGGTTTATTAAGGTATATTATTAATATTATTACTATTACTATTATTATTATTACTATTATTATTATTATTATTATTATTATTATTATTATTATTATTATTATTATTCTGTATCAGAGTTATTGGTATGAGGGAGGTACTATAAGCACTACCCCATCCTATAATGCCGTATTGTAATATAGCTTGTGCTAATGCGAGATAAATCAGTCGTAAAGTATGGACGGTCAAGTAATTTCGTAGGATGACAAAATAGTGAATATCTTTTCTTAATCTATTGCACAGAAAAAGAGCATGTTCATCCCAACATAAATGTTGGTCGATTATTATTCCGATATATTTAACTTGAGGAGATTCATTTAGAATAGGACAGTTACAACTATTAGAAGAACAATTGGATGTATGAATTTTTAAACACAAGAGCGAATCACGAGATTTCATATTAACAGATGGTAACGAAAATGGTACAACCATAGTTTTAGAATGATTTAAGACAAGTACGTTGGAATCAAACCAATTTTTAATCACTGTGATGCCATTGTTTGCATTAAATTAACGGAATGTTTCAAAGGATCAAGAAAGCTCAGTTATTGATAGTTCTGCAGGTTACTTAATTACTTATAGCTTTTAGAGAACCCGGAGGTTCATTGCAGCCCTCACATAAGCCCGCCATCGGTCTCTATCCTGAGCAAGTTTAATCCAGTCTCTACCATCACATCCAACCTCTTTCAAATCCATTTTATGTTATCCTCCCTTATACGTCTCAGCCTCTCCAAAGGTTATAAAAGAGAATAATAGAATTTCGTGTTAATGTACCTTTCCAAATGATTTCTCATTCCTTTGCAGTCAACATTTTCAAAACGAATATGTGTCTTAAAATAAATTTTAACAAAACTGTCATTTTTTCGTTTTTATCGTAAATATGAAGATTTTCGCAGAAACGGTCAATTTTTAAGAAAATTCGCGACAAAATTGCAGCCACAAATCAGCCACGTTTGTGATAAATCGAGCATATACATATCGCTACATCTCTCCATTACATTTCGCGTTTATCGCTATAACAAAAAACAAAACCCGGCTCTGAAGTACGACATCACATTAAACTGAAGTTCGTACAGCAATGCACGTGTAGTGTCGTGTGAATACATACAGCATTCTTTTTCTTGCTTTCGTAAGTGATGTCTGGTTCCTTATTCAAGCAGCAAGTGACAAGAGACCCGGACATATGATCGGCGTGGAGGTGTCTTACAGCATAGACTAGAGGGCATTGGCCTCACATCTTTGGTGATAGCAGCTACACCCACCGTGTAGTGTTCTTCCTTTTACTTTCAACTGTTTCGGTGCCTTGCTCTTTAGGCCAAAGTGTCAGGAAAGACAAGAGAGGAGAGGGCACATGCCAGCCAGCAGCCAACCAGACATACTTGAACGGTGTGCTCCTGTTGGCGGTCATTCCCAGGTCTATTGGTTAGTTGGTTGCTAGGTTGGTAGGTAGTGAAAGTGTGTGTATGTGTGTGTGTCTGATCAACTGTGAGGTGTCTTTGACCTCATCCGTCTTCATGCATAGCGATAGCTTGTTTTGTTTGGGAAGTTAGCGGTATAATGAAAAACCAATATTTCAAGCCGTTAAGTCATTGAACTAGCCATGTTTTGCACGCCAATTCCCCACCCTAACATCCACACATTTCGTAACTCTCACTGCAAAACAATACATATAAATCAGATGTTAGATTTTTTCTATGTAAATACGTTCTCATACTATCTACACTGAAAATCACAATTAATACAGACGCATATAAAAAAGTAAAGAAGTTAACTATTTATTAACATCAATTACTTATGATTAATGTAAAATAAGAATCTAATACCCATATACAGAAATCAAATAATAAAAGTTATTATGCTTTATCCGATATATTAAAGAGTAAATTAATTACAAAATTACGTATTAACTATGTTCTAGTCTACGCTTGTGAGAAACGGACAGTCAAAATCAGATGAGAATAAACCGACAATTTTTGAGCGAATAATTTTGAGAACAATATTGGGAGCAGTTTAAGATGCAGTCATTTTGGAATGGAGGACACTACACAATAAATAAATTTATGACTTCTATAATGAATTTGGCATTGTGGCCAAAATTAAAACAAGAAGACTGCGATGAATTGGACATGTGCCAAGAGATCCCGAAAAAAGAAGAGTAAAAAGAATCAGAGAAACTCTTTAGGGAAAAGACCACTGGAAAGACCTAGGCTTAGGCATTTGGACAATCTGAAGGAGAACCTACAAATTTCAGAAATTTATGATAATTCGGAACTGTCAGAATAGGGTGCAGTGATATTATATTGTAAAGTCAGCAGCCAAGGTCTTTCATAGCTTATAAGGTTTTATAATAATAAAAATAGTAATAATAATACTTACTTACTTCCTGGCTTTTGAGGAACCAGCAGGTTCATTGCCGCCCTCACATAAGCGCGCCATTGGTCCCTATCCTGAGCAAAATTAACCCATTCTCTATCACAATATCTCACCTCCCTCAAATCCATTTTAATATTATCCCCCAATCTACGTCTCGGTCACCCCAAAGGTCTTTTTTCCTCCGGCCTCCCAACTAACACTCTATATTATGCATTTCTGGATTCGCCCATACGTGCTAAATGCCCTGCCCATCTCAAACGTCTGGACTTAATATTCCTAATTATGTCAGGTGAAGAATGCAATGCGTGCAGTTCTGCGTTGTGTAACTTTCTCCATTCTCCTGTAACTTCATCTCTTAGCCTCAAATATTTTCCTAAGCACCTTATTCTCAAACACCCTTAGACCGAATCTCTGTTCCTCTCTCAAAGTGAGAGTCCAAGTTTCACAACCAGAATAATAATAATAATAATAATAATAATAATAATAATAATAATAATAATAATAATAATAATAATAATAAAAATCTACACTGGAAACTAAGTTACAGACTAGAGACAGAAAATACCACTAACAACAAGGGCAATAATAATATTAATTAACCAGGCCTAGTCGGCGGAGTTGGTATAGCGCTGGCCTTCTATGCCCGAGGTTGCGGGTTCGATCCCAGGCCAGGTCGATGGCATTTAAGTGCGTTTAAATGCGACAGGCTCATGTCAGTAGATTTACTGGAGTATAAAAGAACTCCTGCGGGACAAAATTTCGGCACACCGGCGACGCTGATATAACCTCGGCAGTTGCGAGCGTCGTTAAATAAAACATAACATTAGTTAACCAGTTTATAGAACAGGTAAACCAATTCATCATCGTATTAAAATATCACAGGAATTATCTAATTAATGCTGTCACTCCTCCGTCAACTCAGTGCTCCAGTAGTGGAAGTCTGCGATCTTGAATTCTATTCACGGCGCACAGTGGAGTATTTGGACTCAAAAGTTGTCCAAAATCATTTTACTGTATTGGATTTATCGAAATAAAATGCTTTCGTTAATGATATAAAGTAACTATTAAATATAATTCTGAATAAGCAGACGAGAAAATAAACATTTCAATTTAATGAGTATTTTTTTAATAATCTTCCGTATGATTCTGCATGATTCTTAATCTTGCAAGTCTTCATGTTCTTCCTCGTCTTTAACAGTCATGATTTCATCAGTTGCCGGGATCATAACCTCTGAAAGTAAAATTCTACCGTTTCTTTGAAAAATGGTACTACCTGACATTCGCCTTGTAGTTGGACAAAGTCTTGAAAAAAAAATATCAGCTAATCACTGCAAGCGGAATTCACTCCCGACTGCACCCAAGGAGCACGAGTCCCGTTCACTATTTAAACCTCTCGTGTGGCATTCCTGGATTCACAAAGAAATATGACACAGGGAGACGTATGGCACTGTAAAACATCACGTGGACCTGACCAGCAAGATACATATTTTCTGTAATGCTCACGGCCATGGATCGGTGACGGTCGGAAACGCCTAGGGAGAGACCAGATTCTCAGTCCGCGACTTCTAGCGAATTGTCTGATTATCTCTGTAGTATCTCCGGAACTGCTGCATATGCATCCGACCCGTAGAAATTCATTCACCTCCTCTCATTCCCCCCCGCTCAAGACCACAAGGTCGTAGTGCAAGACTTCGTCCCTTCGGAAAATTAAAAATATGTTCAAGATTGTGTCCTGATACGAGTTAGTCCCATAGGCTACCAATGGATGTAGTCCGCCCCTTTCTTATGATAAAAATGAAGATAAAGGTGACATGATATTTAGTATTGGGCCCTACAGTATCATACGAGTTTGGTTGGCTTTCAGAGAGCTGGACCCGGGACGAGACGAGTCCGTGCACTTAGACACTCTTTGGCCCATTGCGCGCCTTAATGCGATGATTGCCCAAATCCTGATCCACCGTGACGGAGTAACGGTTAGCATGCCTCACCGTGGAAAGAGCGGGCCCGGGTTCAAATCTTGATTGGGACAAGGTGAGCTTTTTCCGGAGTTTTCCCTCAATCCATAAAGGGAAAATGCTGGGTAACCTTCGGCGCTAGATCCTGGACTCTTTAATCTCTGAAGCGCATTAATTCCTGGACTTAAATCTCACTCAGACGTTAGATAACCATCGCAGTTAATAAAGAGTAAAAAAAATTATCCAAATTGGTGGCATTCGTAAATCAAACGCTGACAGGTGGGCTATCCTCTTTCAACCCCCGATAGAGCCAAATCCCATTCGCACAATAGTAGCCATACCAGAATCGGAAACCCGTACTACCCTAAGACTTCACCCCAGCCTATTTTTACTATTGCAGACGAATTGAAGAGGGAGCAGAGAATGTTGGTGAATTGATACAGGAAAACGAGGAATACACCAAGAAAAACTCTGCAACGTCTGCTTTGTCCACCACAAATTTCATCACGACCTGGCAGGGGATCGAAACTGGACCGCCTGGATGGAAGACCGACGCGCTAGTACTTGAATCATAGACGCGGCATTATATGAGTTAGCCCCTCGTAGGGTTCCAATGTACAATATCTACTACTGTACATCGATAAGCAGAGTTGTCTTATTGAGAATTTCAATGGAATGGCTCAAAATGTTGTAAGATTTTATCTCGAAACCAAAGCGTTGTAAGAGTATGTAATCTTTCGGTTATAACCAGGGCTAGGAAGTTCGTACCAAAGCAGTAGATTTCAGGTGAGTACAGCAAAGAGTATAGACATCACCCGCGCCTCGCCCTGCTGCCGCTCGCTACAGATGATACACAGTATGTTCACAAACAACGCATAGTGGCATTCTGTGGATCTGTGTAGAGTCGTAAAAGTTTGAAGAATATTGCTAATTTATATTAATATTTTAGGTTCTGAACAAAGTGAGCTATTCTGTTATTATTGTATTATTTACGTAAAGTGAATATAATGCATGATTCCAAAAAAGTAAACGCATCTGTCATTAAATAATTATGCAAACAAGAGTGTGTAACACGTTTTTCCCCCCGATTATTCTTCGTTAAATGTTGACGTCTCGTGCTGCTATGCATTGAGTTGCGTTGCAGTCCAAGTTCAACATCGGAATTATGTTACGAACTTCCTGGCTGCCATTACAATAGAAATGAATAATTTTCTTGAAAACAATTATGGGTTTAATATTATGTCCCACATGCGAGGTACACTATTAGATTCACAAAAAAGTTGTTCATCTGATGATAGTAATAAATACTGTATCATATTTCAGATTTGCTCCAGTAACGTCTTGTGACGTAGAACGAATATTTTCAGAGTACAAATATTATTTTTTTTTCTGAACCTGAAAGGAGTATTTCTTTTGATAAAGTGAAAATGTGCGTTCTTATTTGTTATAATGAGGATAGAATCATAACTGTATACTTTGTATGTTTTTATGTATAGGCCTAGGTAAATTAATTTAGATTGGGATTTAAGAACTTTATAATTAGAAATTATTGTTTTTATCTTATTTTTTTGTTCTAAGGCTGTGGACGATTGGAGCACATGTTTGGTTACCACCCGGCTGTACATGTTAGTCGTTCTGCTTTACTGGCACCGAGACACGCTCTATTACTTTTTCACTCGGTAGAGATATAGTCCAAACTTATACAACTTGACAGTTTTGGTACCAACTTCCTAGCTCTATTATAACAGTCCTCTGCGGTGGCTGAATAGGCAGACCTTCAGCCTGTTACGCAGATGGTCCGGGTTCGATTTCTGCAAGTTTGAAATTTTTCATTGAAAAATTCATAGTGACACTTGTGGCGACAAGATCGCAATTGGGGTTTTTCTCAGGGTTGTCCCGTTTCCCCATATTAAATGAATGAATTTTATATTTGTCTTTAAGCAATATACATTGAAGCGGCACTTCACATTATTAGTATACAGCGTCGTCTCCTCGTTTTACAACGCCTCTCGTACAAGTCATTTAGGACATTACTTATTTTTAATTTATTATTGCAATTCTTCCTCTAGTCTTTACTTGTCTCCCATCAATTCTCCCATTATTATACCAAAAATACTTCACTTCTATTTTTGATCCCCCCCCCCCGTAACACACATTTCCCCTCATTTCACATCTCTAACTATTTGCACTTTTCACTGCTAACTTTCCCACATTGCTGCTTTGTTTCCCCATATTAGACATCTACATCAGCCGTGACAAAAATGCTACTCACGAGCACATTGTGGCTCGCAATGGTAGCTGTGCATTTCTCTTACTTCCTATCTTCCCCAACCCCCACCCTCTCGCTCACTGGAGTCAAACTCCGTTCCATTTGTATCTGTCTCTGACCTGCGAGTGGGGTATCGTTCAATGTCTCTCTCGAAACCATGTACCTCTACAAAAGCAAAAGTTTCAAGTAGGATGGGAGGGCGCATTTTTTTGCTGCCAATATGATGAGAATATTAAATGTATGATTTGTTCACAAATATTACGAGGAAAACCGTTGTAAAACATAAAACGGCATTATACTACATGTTACTGATGAAACATTAAAAGGTTAAGTATTATTATTATTATCTCTGTACATCGATACTTTTTCAGCAGATGTACGAATAATGCGGTTAGAACTTCAATTTAAACTCACAGATTTACAATGTGATGTTAAATGAAAGCTAAATGTAAGGACTTGACAAATGTTGAACTTTTCAAACCTTTGCCAAAAAATAAATATTCGAAGCTTCGTTCTTTCGCTTGCTCTGTTGAAGCCATGTTCCCTGCAACTTACGTTCGTGAAAAATTATTTTCAACAATGAAAATAGTAAAAACCAAATTTAGATCACGACTGACAGACAAATACCTTCGTGATCAACTACGACTGGCAATAAGTGACATAATTCCTGATTTTGAAACTCTGTCGCAGAGACATTCTGAAGACAGTTAATAGGTTGTGATAATGTGTCCTATGTTTTCTTATTCATTTCTTTCTTCGTTATATGTATTAAACATTAGTTTGTAACCGTATACTATATAAAATTATATTTAAGTGCTTGACATAAGGAAAATGAAATCCGTTAATAAGTCAGACAGTTGCTTCAATTCCCCTTCGGGTGTCCGCCTCCCTCCATAGGTGCTATGCACGTTGCAGGTTACACAGTGGCTCGGAGCACGATCACATTTTCGCCACGGCTGATCTACATCATTCCGTCAGCGTTTCTCCATTTCGTCATCATTCCAAGTATTCCCCAAACGCCGGCTGGCGACGCCTGTAGGGGGCTGGACTACGGACGAGTGGTGTTGCCTGCTCGAAACCTGGATACGCAGCGAACATTACTGTAGTCTGCTAATGTGGGCTTGGGAATGTGCCGAGATTGGGGATTAGCACAAGTAGTATCTTCCCCTTTCAAATTAAATTAAATTCGGATATATCTCATAAATAAAACATTTCCGGATATATGTATATTTGATACCC
This sequence comes from Periplaneta americana, assembly GCF_040183065.1. Classification (NCBI taxonomy): domain Eukaryota; kingdom Metazoa; phylum Arthropoda; class Insecta; order Blattodea; family Blattidae; genus Periplaneta; species Periplaneta americana. The sequence goes on along the minus strand of NC_091117.1, from coordinate 138,956,174 downwards.
TTTTCTAGAGGTGCGGTGAACTCACTCCCAAAGTTTGTAAGCCAACAAGTATTTCTGCATTACTATGTATATTCTATAAGATAATGTTTACATCAGTACTCGTAAGTAAAGACTCTTACAACACATAGGAAAATAATACTAAAACGACTGAAATAAAATTCCAAGGATGTGGCGTTCTACTAGAATCGTTGATAAACGGAATAGCCTACAAGCGACAGGTATTATGATGACAATATTATAAATACACCACAGATACAGGGACATCATTTTATTTTTACTAACATTTTTAATATTAACTTGCCTATATCTCTGGACCAACGCCGTTTGCTACCCCCTTCTACGACTGGAGTTCGATGATACTGGCGTAATATACAAACAAATCACTTTACTAGGTATAGGAGGGAAACTAGGAAATATTGCGCTTTTGAGTTTGATCATTTTCATTAGGTTTTTGTTTAATCAAAATACAGTACTGTATTAACAATGAGTGTTTTTACTCTCGAAGTGAGCTGTCCATGTGGAAGTATTCATTATGCAGTGTATATTATACGGTCTACAACACATTAGCTTACAATATAGAGAATGAAGTTAAATTTAAAAATAATAATATGGATATTTAAACACATTTTTTAAAATGTGTGGACGTTTATTTCGATACATTCTTCAGTTCTTTTGTGCATATTATCGCACTATAGATTACTGTACCTAATTACAAGTACCAGTTTCGTCCTTCGTACTAGTAACTCATGTTGAAATAATTTTGTACCTACTTTATAAAAGAGTACCTTACGTACTGTAAATTCAATCTTCACTTCTGCCCGATCCGAAAAGATAAAATTACTCATACATACTATCTACTCTCCGTCCAAGGGGTTTTGTCGTAGGGTCGTAGAAAGAGGGGAAATCATGCGACAGTTAATTACATAACGAGGCTTTTCATTTAAATTATTTTAAATAGTTGTATGATATTACGTAGACGTCCAATTCCTAACAGAAATTAATGTTTTCAGAAAAGAGCTAAGACAGCACAGCCACTAGCTGGCGAATAAAAGCTGGTGGGGGAAACCGGGATGCGACGTAGGCAAATAGACGATAATACCTGTACGAAAATGATTCAAAATTGAAAGCTCTTTCGTCACTGAAAAACGCGAACATATTTTTGGAACGTACTGTTTACTGTGACCGTAAGGCTACTATGACTGTGTATGCGGTCTTGGATCTGTGAGGAGGACGATTGAACTTCATTAGTAGAAGGGGTGGGAGGAAGTACATTCAAAAACTCAGGTACAATAAAAATTGAAGTAAAAATAAAATGATGTCCCTGTATAAGTGAATCGTACAGAAACTTTTGAAATACGAGGCCACAAAACGAAAGGAAAATTATTTACTGCACAACCTTAAATATGATAGATGAACTTTCAACTTAATTTGATGTGGAAACTGACAAGGCCTAATAGTCTAAATCGTGATGTTCCTGAAGATGATGATAATTCCATTAAGTTAACTCCTTGGAGGGGATATTAAAAAAAAAAGTATTTTAATCTTGGGAATATTTGGAAACGGAATTTCTTGCCGGAGGGTTTTACAACTGGTTTACTGAAAATGTGCTAGCAGCACTATTAGGTCATTCTATCTAAAGGTAATGCTCGAAACTTAAAGCTTATTAATAAATTATACCCAAATTTTAATAATTTTAAATAATATCTCAGAAGCAATATACTGCACGTAGCTTGTCCATAGGATTAATTATTGTGAAGTGAACACTTAAAATGTAAATAAATTTCGATATGTTAGTACTTAATTAACTTACTTTTTCGTGTCGACCTGGTTGGCAGTTGTTATAGCGCTGGCCTTCTATGCCCAAGGTTGCGGGTTCGATCCCGGGCCAGGTCGATGGCATTTAAGTGTGCTTAAATGCGACAGGCTCATGTCAGTAGATTTACTGGCATGTAAAAGAACTCCTGCGGGACAAAATTCCGGCACATCCGGCGACGCTGATATAACCTCTGCAGTTGCGAGCGTCGTTAAATAAAACATAACATTTTACTTTTTCGTCATAATATTTCACGAAAGACATCATGATCCTATTTCATCATTTCGATGTCCCATCTCTTCAAATTTTCCACATTCCCTAGTATTTTTCTTTAGTATTCAAGAGATTAGGTCTACTAGGCTTCCTATTGTATCTCAGATTCGAGAGTTTTAGTGAGCGATGAATTTTTAAGAGAGAGAGAGAAATTTATACATGTATTCTTTCGAAAAATATTTTTAGCCAGTCGTTCTCTCTGGTCCTGAATGAGATGGTTCCAGCCGTTACTGCCAGCCATTCCCTCATCCGTTTCCTATTTCGACCACAGACGTCTCTGAAAGCTTTTTGAGACTGCAGCAATATCTTATTATCAAATGAGAAAAATTGTAAAATTGGTGCTTTCTATTTTCGTTGCAAAGCTGCTGAAAACTTCTACAAGATCTTTAAAACTTGCGAAAGGGCACTTGACTAGAGTCATTGGCCTTACAATGGCGATAAAATTTAAAATGAAAGAAAACGAAATAAAGTGAACAATGTGCAAGTGGAACTACGAACCAGAGGATGTCGGCACTGCTGTATTCTTTCTCTGGCCTCCCAGTATCTATCCACAAAGCTGACAGATGAAAGTGATGGACAAGTCGAATTAAAATGTTATTAATATAAAAAGGGCCTAAGTGACAAATTTTATAGAAAATACTTTTGTAACTTCAGGAATACATATTACATATTAATATATGATAAACAAAATAAACTGAAAGTTAAATTCAATACAAAATTAAATTTGAATAAATTAACCCGGGGACCAAAGGGGCAGTATATGGTCTCAGGGGGACACACTCTGCTGGTGAGTGTGTACCACTAAAACCTGAGAAAGGCCATGAATTCCTGCCAAGTCCTATTCATGCATGTCCTCGTCATGATCCCTGGGTGCATTTTGCAGCTAAGACATGAAAGGGCGAAAATGCGAGATCCTGACGCAATAATTGGGATATGCCAGCTAAGGGAGAGAACCCTGACAGAAAACTACCGCTGCCTTGCGGTGAAGTTGGCACTACAAAGGCTAAGGGAGTCAACCCTGAAAGAAAATCCTGGTCCTCCAAGGAGGGGGTTAAGCACAGGGCTAGCTACCCGGTCTTATAAAAATATAAACTGCTACGTTTCCCAAATATATTAAAGCCGGACGGATTAACAGGGATTGGCGGGATCGAGAAGGATGGCGGAAGGGAATTCAGGGCAACCGCTGAAGAGTGGAAGAGCCCACAAAAGAAAAGAAAGAAAGAAAGATAAATTAACCCTTAAATTGGCAAAACTTCATTTCTCACACTAGTTTATTAAACCGTGTCGGACTGTAAAGAAAACAACTATCGCAATGTACATATTTTATATAACAAATAAATAATAATGACTGCCTCCCATTGGAGGTAGCCCAGAAGGACTCAGTATACTCTCCTACATGAATTTTGCAATATTAAATGTTTACATAAATTTTGTAAAAAGAAAATTAAAATAAACATATATGAATAGAAAGTGAATAAATAAAAAAAATATTAAACAGAGTGAATATGATGACTCAGAATTTGACAAGAGCGTTTCAAAACTGAAGTTATGGTGCCAGCAGTAAGTGTCTGTGGTAGTTCAAAAGTCTTCCTGAAGCATTCAAAGAACTTGGGAATCACACCACGAGCTCCAATAAGAAGACCAATCATCTCAATGTCTTCAAGCTGGTATTTTGCTTTGAAGTAATCAACTGTTGGCATATAAATGTTGATCTTTTCTTGATTGACATCCTCCGGCTGGCTACTCCCCGTTTCAATCCTTATGGTAGGATCAATTATATATCCTTTCTTGGTAGTCTGGGAATACGCTATGATGTCAATACGTCTAGAGGAGCCATTAGTAGCAAGGCAAAAATCTTCCTCTTCTACTATCCAAGATTTTTTTCTTAAAGCAGTTGCAATTAAGGATCGAACATGATGGTGTTTGGCATTTCGGAGGAGCAAACCTCTGTTACACTGACCTTGGACATGGGCAAGGGTTTCAGTCTCTGGGCAGCCATGTCTGCACTGGGATCCGTCCAAAGAGCGACCAGGTACTCCTCTAACTGCTGCTAAATTGGCATTCATTTTGAGGCAGGTTACCCATTCAGATGTAGATAGTCCAGACTTATTAAAAATCCAGACGTTGGGTTTAGGTACTTGGCTGTACAATTCTAACAAAGAAAATCACAACACATCATATGAAGTAACTTAGCAATGCGTCACGTAACATAACATAATACAAAAAATAAATGGCGCCACATTGTACCACTTTACATGAGATCGCATCCATAACATACCGTGACTAACATATAACAGTACTGCACCAAATAACATGACACGGTGTCACTGAATGTCAAACTATAATGTAATAACTAAGTATAATACAGTAGGAACATACACAAAATAAAATGGCATTGAACTCGTCAGTATAACACTTGTCACATGTAATGACTTGAGCTAGGAAGTTGATACCAAAGCTGTTACGTTGTGTGAGCTTGGGCTATATCTCTACCGAGTGAAAAGTAATAATAATAGAGCGTCTTTCGGTGTCAATGAAGCAGAACGATCAACATGTACAGCCTGGTGGTAACCAAACATGTGCTCCAATCGTCCACAGCCTTAGAACAAGAAAATAATATAAAAAAGCAATAATTTGTATTCCTAAAATTCGTAAATCCCAATTTAAATTAATTTATCTATACACATAAAAATATCATACAAAGTATACAGTAAAATTATGATTCTAGCCTCATTATAACAAATAACATGAGCATTTTCATTTTATCAAAGGAAATACTTAATTTAGATCTGCCTCTTCCAGGCATTACTTTCCATGATTCGAATTCTGCATTTCTTAATTCCTCTCTTAATTTCCTAGTCACAGATTTAAGAAGTTCAACTGGACAAGAGAGACTTAGATGTTGACAGGAAGAATTAAGTTCAGACATCAAAGGTCGCATACTATTTACATAAGGATTTCCATTTAATATTAAAGTGATGCAGATGTTGCAGTGTTGCAAGAACGCTTCCCATGATGCTCTGACTAGTCCCAAACCTCTGTAGTTTTTGCTTGCATATAACATACTAGTAGGTGTATCAGATTGCAACATAAGCATTTGTTTAACAGAACTACGGATTAACTTATCAATATCTTCTAAGAATGTTCCTGGTAACTGATGGATAGGAGCCATTTGTAATGGGTAGATCAATTTAGGCCATATATACTGGTTAACAATGTTGAGCTTTTGATCTGGACGGAGCATGGAGGTGGATACTAAATTTTCCAAATCATTTTTCAGACGTAACATAAATGCCTCCCGATGAAATGTTATTTTCTCATTGAATGATACACCCAAATATCTTACAGTTTCATCTTGTTTGATCCCTCTTATGGAGCAATCTTCATAAAGTATCAGATCCTCTTCACGTAACTTTCCTTTTACAATATTAATGGAAGTTGATTTATTTGGATTAATGTGTAATCCAATGCCTTCTAAAAGCTCCTTCACCATTAATACTAGGTCCTGTGCAGCTGACATATCTTTCCCTATGACTACTACATCATCTGTTAGATTGTCTAAATTCTCAGACACCTCAAAACCGAATTTATCACTGACTTGCTTCTCCGTAAGTTCTTTTAGAATAAAATCTATTGACATATTAAAAATTAATGGGGATAAAGGTGATCCTTGGAAAACTCCTTTCTGCAATACAATTGGATCAGATATCTGATTGGAACTGTGAATCCGAGTAAAGTTCCCCACTACTAAAACTTGAACTAATTCTCGTAAATATACTGGAATAGGTAGGGATTTCAGACAATTAGTTACGTGTTCAAATCCAATAGAATCAAAGGCCTGTCGCACATCCAACATAACTATTGAGACATCCTTCTTCTCCTTCTTAGCTTTCTTGAGGCACCCATTAACTAATGAAGTATTAATAAATGTTCCTGGTTGCGATACAAATCCCCTTTGGTTTTCATTTAAGTTAACAAATTGCCGCAGTGTAGAATCAAGAACTCTTTCAATAAATCTTCGAATTACTGAACAAATAGAGATTGGCCTCCAGTTATTGGAATCATTCTTCTTCCCCTTGCCCTTGTAAATTAATATAGTTTTTGCTTCACGCATTTTATCTGGAACAATTTTCCATTTTAGCATTATGTCCAATATAAGAGCATTCAGTTAATTTCAAAGTCCGAATTACAACCTTATCGGGTCCAGGAGCTGAATCAGTCCTCATCTTGTTCAGACACTTTAGAATAACTTCTATAGAAATTTTAAACTCCTGTTGTAACTCATCATTAGATAGACTAGAATGAAATGTGACATAATTGTCAAGTGTACAATTATTTGGAATTCCCCATTTGTTCTCCATAGCATTTTTTTAAATCTTGTATTGGTATCTGACACCGTTCGTTATTATTGGTATTGTTATTATTCAATATTGATTGAACACACCGTTTGCGTTCATTAAAATATTGATATTGCAAATGTTCATATTTATATTTTTCGTTTCTTTTTTTCCTGTCTCTTTTTGACTGTTTTTGAGGATTACTGCTATCATGATAGCGCCTATCATTAGTGGTAAAATTTTTTTTGTTTTGTTTTCTCATTTCATAAAAACAGACAGAAGGATGCTTAGGACCCGGTAGTTTATGATTAATTTCTGTAAGGGCTTCCACAAAATCATTGTAAATTGTATTGAACTCACCAGGACATGGATCCTTTTCCAACAGAGCTTCAAATTTTTTAGAAAATAACTGAATTTCTTGCCGAACTTGTTCCAGACGTACTGCTTCAGTATTTCGGATTAAAGATTTGTCAATTATCATAGTGGTGGATTGATCTGGAGAGCTAGATTGGTCTTCAGAAGATCGATGCCCATCAACATTTAATTTTTTTTTATATTTATTTCAGGTCGCATAACTGCATGGTCTTTTTGCGACCACAATATTAATATGCAGAACAATACAACAAGCAGTGATGATTACAAACAAGGTACACAATATATTACAATGTATCTAGAGGTAAAAGAAAATAATTAATAACACAACATGAATAAACAGAGTATATGAACAGTATAAATTTTAGAATCAAATCATATTATACAAGGAAATTTCTTTAAAGAAATGAATTAATTGTAGAAGAACATCTGTATTGTTGAGTGCTGTAGACATATATCATTTGGTATGTTGTACTTTTTCCTTGAGGTGTGGTATTTTCGGCATTCTATGGTGACGTGTTTAACGGTGAGTAAGCAATGGCAGGTTTCACAGGTTGGTGGTTCATTTCTTGATATGAGGCAGGAATGGGTTAATTTTGTACGTCCAATTCTTAATCTTGATAATAAAACCTGGTCTTTTCTATTAAGCTTGTGGATCGGTATATTAATAGAGAATGTTGACTTGACTTCGAAAAGTTTTCTGGAGGGATTGAGATTGTACAACATTATAGTATCGTGAAATTTCAATTTTCCTACCAATTTTTTTTCTATTGATAAAATGATCAGACGTGTAAACAAGGAAATATTGTCCCTCCCAGATGGCACTCCGAATGCCATGCAGTATGCATCGAAGAACGTAAGAGGTCTTAGAATTCTGAGAGTTGAATGGGAAGCCAGTATTCAACACTATAACATCCGTAGGCGACTGGAATAGGTGAATGATGCACATTTACATCACATGAGAAATCTAGAAGAGGAGAAGAAAATGTTTCTCACGCGCAAGAAGATTGCTCCAAACAGCGTCACTCCTCTAACTGCAGGAAACCTCTCAGAGAAGTTCTCAGAAAATAATCATTCCAGTCAAAGTGCCAGCTCCCACATAAAGGCAAAGGTGTTTGTACATATGAAAAATGCCCCAAAGCCAACTCCTGGATCTCCTCTAAAATATGTCTTTCGTCCTCGGAATATATCAATGCCATCAAGATGTCTTACAACGTCACCGCAGTGAGATCTGTCCCTGGCAGAACCTTCAGTACTACCCGTTGTCGCCATCCCGGCTGCAGCGAGACTGAAACACTTGGCCACATACTGGGGTTCTGTAAGAAGGGAGAGCTATTGCTTAACAACAGACACCATCGTGCCCGTACAGCAATTGCCAACCTGCTAAGAAACAGAGGATGGGAAGTACATGAGGAGATTCATTGTGTGTCTGAAGGTGATTCTCACAGAAGTGTGGATATAATTGCCATCAATAGAAGAACCCAGAAAGCGATGTTCTTAGATCCTACGATTTGTTTTGAACGAGATATTATTCAGGCACTGCAGATAAATGATGATAAGTGAGCTAAATATGTACCTTGTCTTCCATACCTCAGTGAAAAATATGGCATTTCCCTTTACAACTGGGATGTTACAGGCTTACTGTTCGGAGCGAGGGTTTGTTTACCAAAATTTACATGCAAAATCCTTAAATCCTTTAAAATTCCCTTTTATGACGTTCAGAAGATTGTGACAAAAATTCTGAAGGCCTCTCTTCAAATTCTACACTATCATTTATATGTCAAAACATAACAATTTTTGTTTTAAAGTACAAATCGAATAATTATTTTACTCGTTTCATTTTCCTTTGTCTTTTTATGTTTGTTAATTCCGGATGCCAGTGGTCAACCTTACTTGACGGCGGATGATTTTAAATAAATCTTAGTAGTAACCATGTCAGAGCAATAATGGACGACAGGAATTTGGAAGAAGGAGATTGGAACGATAGATATATATGGAAACTGAAGACGGCGAACCTATAAGTGGGAAAAGGCCGAAGAAGAAGAAGAAGAAGAAGAAGTGAAATTATAGCATAGCCTATTAACCAGTTCTATCCTACAGGATACTTTGCGAATTTAAGGGTTAAGTACACGATATTAAAGGGGTAGGTATAATGCGTCAAAGAGTGAAGTGTCTAAGAGATGATCTTACCCTGTATAAAGTGATTAAGTCGAGAAAGATAAGAAAATTCTCTTTCTTTAGAAGTAAGTTTATAGAAAAATAATACAGTTTTTTCATGGAAAGTAAAATTTATTCAGGTAAAAAGCAATTTCCAAAGATTTAGATATGATCTCCTTTAACATTAATAACCTCTCTTGTAGGAACGAACAGAATTCAGAAGAAAATCTTATGGAATATCTTCAAATTTTTACAAGCTTCCGTAATGATGACAAATTGTAGGCTCCATACCTGAATCCACTTAGAGTTCTCAATCTTTTTCAGTGCAGTGGAACAAATTCTAGTACGAGTACATTCATAGTAACACTGAATAAAGACGAATTTGTAGAGGCAAGACCACTATTTTCTGGTATAATTTTACAAAAAAAAAAATCAACTAACTCACTCAAGAATACCTTAAATTGCTGTTTATTTTCTTTATTTTCCATAGCAACAACAATGAAACAACTGAAACAGAGTTTTTGAGAAAATAAAATAATCTTTCCTGACTTGACTAACTCTATAGATCAATATTGTACCTTTCTTTGACCTATTGATTTATTTATCATGATATTCCTGGCAATCAGCCTATTAATGCTCTATGACTATAATCTTTGTTTGCCATTTATATTAGCATTTATCGAGTAAATTATTCAATTTTGAGGCAAGAAAGTACTTCAATATTTCGGATAATGAATTTAGAGATTTTTACAAAAATATGTGTTTCATCATTTGAGCATGTCTAAATTGTGTAGCTGCTATTTGTTTCGTTTTCAAGTTCACTTATCACGTATTCAGTAAGAACAATTAGGTTTATTTAAAAAATACATAGACAGACAAGAAAATGTGTATCATCCTCTAAAGTGTAATATATGAAGAATTTATGTAAACACCCAATATATATCTCTACGCTCAAAACTTTATATTGGAAATGAGACATCCAGACAGCAGAAATTGTGCTATGTGGTGTGATGAAGTTTGGCGTAATGCAGCGGTGACCAAAACTCCAGCTGCAGTGATTACATGCGACAGACAGCCTATGAAGTAAGATAGAGGAAAGGTACTTGGCATGAAAACTACAACCAGTGGTGGTTCCTGTACTAACATCTTGATCAATCCCGCGGATAAAAATCTCAGGCTCTGCTGTATCAGTAATGCCACTGCTGTCATCAAGAGCCAGTGAATAACTTATGATTTTTCTTGTTTCTTTTTTTCACCTTCCTCTTGAATATAATCAGGAATTTTCTAAATTCTTCTCTCGATACTTGGTCGAGAAATTCGTAGTTTTTCAAAATTATAAACTTCTTATGAACAAGTTATTTAAGCTATTTTAATCATTACTCTTTTGAGAAATTCTGTTCTATGAAAAGACTTGAGAACACGAGATATTTCAAACCCCATTAGGTAGCTGACTTCCTTACATTTATTTCATCTTTCTCTTCCTGGCTATCACTTATGACATGTTAATTCCTGGCGTTTAACAATTCGTTGGCGCATAATATTGAATCAGTTTTCCTACAATATTATTATTAAATGAATAACTAATAAATAGTTACCCTCATCTAAAGATTAAGAAGATTAAAACTGAATAAAATCTAATAATTATATCCTTCTAGGGAGAAGATCTGAAAATATCAATATTCGTGTACGTACATAAGAATTATAGAAACACATACTTAGTGTGTCAATAATAATAATTATAATAATAATAATAATAATAATAATAATAATAATAATAATAATAATAACAACACATTACTCAGCATGGTAATTAAGGTTTCTATATATACATTTTGATTACACAACTTTTAACACTACAACACTTCGGAATATGTATTATAGTCTTTCTCGTGTTAAATTTTACTGTACCTGGTTATATGTTTCGGCCTGCTATTGACCTTCAGAACTGGTTGTTGCTAGTCTTAGCGCCTTTTGTTGTGTTTCTGTGAGGGTGTGTTTGTTTAGTGTAATGTGGAGTCGTTTCTATATACTCCTAATTGAACCGTTGAGCAAAGTAAACATATTACATTTTGTCCGACAGAACAATGAAAAAGTTCTCCTCATTCTTTACGGAACCACCTCTTACTGCTTGTAGAGATAGAGTTTGTAGAGCGACATGATACCGCCACTGCTTGCCTTCAGTACGTGAATGAAACACAGCAATGAACAGGAAACCCTCGTACCCGTTTCAATATCTGTGATTACACGATGTAATCACGATACTTGCTTTGGTCACCGCTGGCGTAATGTTATGCGATGTCACATGACATAAAGTGATGTTATGTGAAGTGAGGTTAAGTGGAGTAATATGGTGGAACGTAGCCTATAATGTGATCTGTGATGTTGACGCGATGTGATGTGATGTGACGAGATTATGTGACATCACATTTAGTTGTTTATGTGATGACTTGTTACGTGGTATAATGTAACTTAAAGTGGTATGATGTTTAGTTTAAATTTAAAGTGGCATAATATAAGATGACAATGTGATGTGATTTATTGGTAGGACCTAATATTATGTTACGTCATAATGTGGAGTGATAATTGCCATAATATGAAGTCATATACTACGATGTGTCGTGACGTGACATGACATAGGGTTGGGTGATGTGAACTGACATGTGACGAAGTATAATGATATATATTGTGAAACGGATGAAGTGATATGATACAATACGCAATGACATAGTGTGACGCGGCGTGATAATATGTTATGAACATGATAGATGGAGTAAAGTTGTATGAAGTAATATGATGTTTCGTGAATGCTGTGTGATATGTTTTGTGTTTTGACCGAGTATGATGTGACGATATGGTATTGAATGGGATGAAGCAAAACTGTTTAGGTCTGGATACGCTGAATTTCCTTGTCGTTCAACATCTCTTCATTATCTTCATATCGTCTCACCGATTCTTAATTACCTTTAATTAAAAACGTCGTTCAATTAAGAACTACATACCTACCTACTGCCTGCTAACTTCCAGATCAAATTACTCCTTAGGCGCGTCTCGATTTCCTTCCGGTATTTATTCGGAACAAGGCGAGTGATCGTTTTTATTAGGCTTTTTAAATAAGTAACGCCAAATAAGAAAATTGTCTTGTCCAATCTAGCATTCAGTACCAAATTATCCATCTAATACGGTTGTTACAAAATTGTATAAATTTAATCTCTTTTGCTTAATACTAGTATTTTTTATAGTAGGAGGAATCAATTGCAATATTTCTAACTAGGATCATGCCATAATTTAAAGTAGATCAACTTCTAGTCTAAAATACTTTTATCTGTAGCAGTTATAATATATTAAACTAAACTGGACTAAGAAAATTTAATTCATCCATAACAGTCAAATGTTGCAACTAGCGTTCAAATTAATTTCTTCGCCTAACACTTCCAGTAAGTAAATGCCCTTGGCTTGCAAACGGAGTAGAACTATTAGCACATCACAATAAATATCCTGCAATAACGTAGACACATTTATTGAAAACTTGTGTTAATGTGAACCACCCAGTCATATAAACATGCAAAAATACAAAGTAGGCTATTCTTTTTCATTTCTCTTTGCTTTACTCTAAGTCTAATCGACTACGTACTTACTAGAAAATGTGTAACACGAACTACTTTTTACAAGCATTGCTGTGTGATATTCTGTTCTATGGTGTTACAGACCTACATGTTATGTGTCATGTTAAATCTGTCATATCATGTTATGTTACGTCATTTCATGTCATGGTATGCTATGTTACGCTAAGCTACGTTACGTTATGTGATATCGTAACATGTAATGCGATATGGCGATATTCTAGTATGTTATCGCATACTTAAGTTACGTCGTATGATGCAATGTCACATAATTATTATCTATTTCACTTTTTAATCTCTTTATAATCAGACAAAGTACATGATTATGTCTCGTGACCAGAATATTGTACGAAATGGAAATATAAAAATTGGATATTTATCCTACGAAGAGGTGGAAAAATTCAAATATCTTGGAGCAACAGTAACAAATATAAATGACACTCGGGAGGAAATTAAACGCAGAAAAAATATGGGAAATGTCTGTTATTATTCGGTTGAGAAGCTTTTGTCATCTAGTCTGCTGTGAAAAAATCTGATAGTTAGAATTTATAAAATAGTTATATTACCGGTTGTACTATATGGTTGTGAAACTTGGACTCTCACTTTGAGAGAGGAACAGAGATTAAGGGTGTTGAGAATAAGGTTCTTAGGAAAATATTTGGGGATAAGAGGGATGAAGTTACAGGAGAATGGAGAAAGTTACACAATGCAGGACTGCACGCATTGTATTCTTCATCTGACATAATTAGGAACATTAAATCCAGACGTATGAGATGGGCAGGACATGTAATACGCATGGACCATTCCAGAAATGCATATAGTGTGTTAGTTGGGAGACCGGAGGGAAAAAGACCTTTGGGGAGGCCGAGACATAGATGAAAGGATAACATTAAAATGGATTTGAGGGAGGTGGGATACGATGATACAGACTGGATTAATCTTGGTCAGGATAGGGACCGATGACGGGCTTATTTGAGGGCGGCAATGAACCTGCGGGTTCTTTAAAAGCCATTTGTAAGTAAGTAATCTGTTTATATTCATTTATGTTATTTTGTTTTTGTTTTGCTCCGTTGTTTTATCACATTTTAATGTGATAGTAGATGCTGTGTTAAGTTAAATATTGTACTGTGTTGTGATACATTACATGGTATGCGTTATACCCTACGTCACATGACATTATGTCATTTTGTCTTATTGTAGGTTTTTCTTAGTCCGCTATTTAACGACAGTGTATCACCTGCAAGGTTATCTAGCGTCGGTGGATTTGATGTCAGTGTGACGGTGTTTTGGTGAGATGAGACTGAGAAATCACTATGGTTTAGCTGGCATTCGCCTTAGAAGTGGAGAAAACTTCGGAAAACAGAACGAGGTAATCAGTCCAAACGGAATTCGAACCCATGCCCGAACGCAGTATCGAATCAAGAGACCAGCTGCTTACCTCTCAGCTAGTTTTATGGTGACTGATGCGATGCGATGCGATGCGATGTACAGTACGAACGAGAAGTAGCCACGGTGTAGTCGAGAATCCATTAGGTAGAGAATTCAAGTGGCAGCACTGGCCGCTAAGCATATGATGGACTGGGGATGTGAGGTTGTCAAACCGGAATTAATGGGAGAGTGCCAACGTTCTACAGCATTACCAGAACTAAGGGAGCTGCGGAGGGACTTTTCGATTGCGCTGTGTATTATCTAGATGGTATTATTTGATGTAGTATTGTTATGCGTTACGTTATGTGATATCATTGCTAGACTTCGAAGTTGAGGCACATAAACTCTGAAGTTACGTGCACACAGGATAAAGCAGTGTTTGTAGAGCAACTGGCAAGATACTCTCCCATCTTACAAACATTGTATCAGCTGGAGGTTTTGCAATATAGACCAAGCAAATAAATAAACTTTAGTCCGAAAAACAAACGTAAATATTACGTTGGCCAGAATACAAGGTATTGTTGTGTCTCAGGTGTAAAAATATAATATTTTCTTAGATCTATAAAAAGTACACGGAGCAGTACTGTTTAGAAAGATAATTTTAATAACGTACTATTATTATTATTATTATTATTATTATTGATATTATTATTACATATATGTGTAATTAAAATAAATGACAAATAAAAAAATTCTGAAGTATAAATTACAGGAATAGACTTGTCTTAAAATAATAACGTTACTATAAAAGACACAACATTTAGATAAACATTTAGAAAACAATATTAAGTTCTATTCGTTATAAATCTAACTCTCATATAAGCAAAACTTGTATTAGGAGAAAAAAATTGGGCATATAGTGCATAGCTTAATAAATTATTACGAAGAAACAAAGCTAATATTATATTTAAAATGAAAATAACTTAAATATTGAATTTAGTACGAATTTAATATGAGTAAGAAGTCAAAATTAAAGGTTTGTAGGTTCACTTGATAATAAAATGGAGTAAACTGAGAATCAAATGAATTACGATAAAGTATCACCAAATCAAAAGATATTTATTTAAAATATAATAAATTTAAATTGATACTAATTGAATTACTATTCTAAATAGCTCTTTAATTATTATTTTCAATTCTCAAATGTTATAATTTCTTCATAGATATACATTTCGAAATCATATTATAAATAATTTGTAGCCCATAATTAAGGCTGTATTTTTTTCTTCCAGCAGTTGTGATGCATATTGCCTCTTCTTGTAAGGTTTATTTTATTTTATTTTATTTTTATTTCATTTTGTTTTATTTCATTTTATTTTATTTTATTTTATTTTATTTTATTATGGAAAAAGTTAATAATGTATAATTTAAATTGCATTTCGTTTCCGACATCGCAATGACTTTACATTGTTCCAAATGCCCAGCTTCAGTGCTGCTACGTATGAAACCTTCAACGTCAAACATACCTAGACAGACAGCACAGTGGATAGAAGATGGAAAAAGTAAACAAACCCTAGCCTGTTCCCACACCTCCATCCAATACTTCTCTATCAGTTAACCTGCATCGCCCCGCTTGGGACCTCAACTTCGAAGTCATTACCAGAGCTAGGAAGTTCGTACCAAAGCAATAGATTTCAGCTGAGTACAGCGAGGAGTAGCCTATAGATATCACCTGCTCCTCGCCCTGCTGCCGCTCGCTACAGATGATACACAGTATGTTCAGAAACAAAGCATAATGGCATCCTGTGGATCTGTGTAGAGTCGTGAATAATTTGAAGAATATTGTTAATTTATGTTAATATTTTAGGTTCTGAACAAAGTGAACTATTCTGTTATTATTGTATTATTTACGTAATGTGAATATAGTGCATGATCTCAAAACAGTAAACTCATCTGTTATTAAATAATTATGAAAACTGTAGCGTGTAACACGTTTATTTTTTTCCCCCGAATATTCTTCGTTAAATGTTGACGTCTCGTGCTGCTATGCATTCGGTTGAGTTACAGTCCAAGTTCAACATCGGAATTACGATATGAACTTCCTAGCTGCCATTACAATAGAAACGAAAAATTTTCTTGAAAACAATTATGTGTTTAATATTACGTTCCACATGCGAGATACACTATTATATTCACAAAGTAGCTGTTCAGCTTATGATGTAATAAATACTGTATCATATTTCAGATTTGCTCCAGTAACGTCTTGTGACGTAGGACGAATATTTTCAGAGTACAAATATTTTTTTTCTCAATCTAAATTGAGTATTTCCTTTGATAAAATGAAAATGTTCATGTTATTTGTTATAATGAGGCTAGAATCATAATTTTAATGTATACTTTGTATGATATTTTTATGTGTATAGGTAAATTAATTTAAATTGGGATTTACGAATTTTAGGAATACAAATTATTGCTTTTTTATATTATTTTCTTGTTCTAAGGCTGTGGACGATTGGAGCACATGTTTGGTTACCACCAGGCTGTACATGTTGATCGTTCTGCTTCATTGACACCGAAAGACGCTCTATTATTATTACTTTTCACTCGGTAGAGATATAGTCCAAGCTCACACAACGTAACAGCTTTGGTATCAACTTCCTAGCTCAAGTCATTACATGTGACAAGTGTTATACTGACGAGTTCAATGCCATTTTATTTTGTGTATGTTCCTACTGTATTATACTTAGTTATTACATTATAGTTTGACATTCAGTGACGCCGTGTCATGTTATTTGGTGCAGTACTGTTATATGTTAGTCACGGCATGTTATGGATGCGATCTCATGTAAAGTGGTACAATGTGGCGCCATTTATTTTTTGTATTATGTTATGTTACGTGACGCATTGCTAAGTTACTTCATATGATGTGTTGTGATTTTCTTTGTTAGAATTGTACAGCCAAGTACCTAAACCCAACGTCTGGATTTTTAATAAGTCTGGACTATCTACATCTGAATGGGTAACCTGCCTCAAAATGAATGCCAATTTAGCAGCAGTTAGAGGAGTACCTGGTCGCTCTTTGGACGGATCCCGGTGCAGACATGGCTGCCCAGAGACTGAAACCCTTGCCCATGTCCAAGGTCAGTGTAACAGAGGTTTGCTCCTCCGAAATGCCAAACACCATCATGTTCGATCCTTAATTGCAACTGCTTTAAGAAAAAAATCTTGGATAGTAGAAGAGGAAGATTTTTGCCTTGCTACTAATGGCTCCTCTAGACGTATTGACATCATAGCGTATTCCCAGACTACCAAGAAAGGATATATAATTGATCCTACCATAAGGATTGAAACGGGGAGTAGCCAGCCGGAGGATGTCAATCAAGAAAAGATCAACATTTATATGCCAACAGTTGATTACTTCAAAGAAAAATACCAGCTTGAAGACATTGAGATGATTGGTCTTCTTATTGGAGCTCGTGGTGTGATTCCCAAGTTCTTTGAACGCTTCAGGAAGACTTTTGAACTACCACAGACACTTACTGCTGACGTCATAACTTCAGTTTTGAAACGCTCTTGCCAAATTCTGAGTCATCATATTCACTCTGTTTATTTTGTTTCTTTTCTTCACTTTATAATTCATATAGGTTTATTTTAATTTTCTTTCTACAAAATTTATGTAAACATTTAATATTGCAAAATTCATGTAGGAGAGTATACTTAGTCCTTCTGGGCTACCTCCAATGGGAGGCAGTTATAAAAAAATATGTCACGTGATATGCTTACATTGCTTTATGTTATGTTGCATGATGTAAACTACGTAGCTATATGTAATATTGTGTCTAAATGGTGACAAAAATGTTCCAATGAAACGTAAAAACGAGAGCTTAGATAGCATTGAAAACAGAAATAAAATTCCTTATATCCCTGGTCTGAATCCAAAAAATACATGTTTACAGATGTGATAACAGAGTTCAATAATTATGATAAATCGATCATCTTTTATTTCTTCTTCTTCTTCTTCTTCTTCTTCTTCTTCTACTGCTATTATGTATTAGACCATAAGCCTGCAGCATAAATTATTATTATTATTATTATTATTATTATTATATTATTATTATTATTATTATTATTATTATTCTCATTATCTTATCTTAGTTTTCTTATATCTTTCAGACATCTCGGTCCATAAGGAAACATCAGCTTAGGTTCTCTCTTGATTCATTCTTTCTAAATGAGTGGTCAATTGTTCTTGTTGTCTTTAATTTTATTATTAAAATTAAATAATATAAATTCAGTCCTTATTTCGTCATTTAATTTCTGATCTACTACTAGTTTATAACCAGATATTCGCCTTAAAATTTAATTTCGGTACGTTGAATACATCTTTTACTTTAATTTTTTTACTACACATGACATGCATCCCTATGACAGGCAGAGTATTGGAAGTATTTTACAAAATTTAATCATGATCCTTGGTTGAACCGATACGTTTTATGGGACAGAAACTTGGAAGTTAACACGAGGAGTAGATCGAGACTATGTAAATTCCAAATTAATTATTAGAAACGAAGTAACTTATGGGTGTTTATCGATCTCAAAAAATTATGAATGTGGATATAAAAAAGAATGGGTATTACACAAAGCAGTGACCGGCACATTGAGGAGAAACAACTGAGATGGTGATGCCACATAAAGTAATAAAAGATTAAAGGTGGCGTAGGAGAAAACTGAGCTGGATATCTAAACAAAGAATGAAGAAAAAAAAATATATTATTTGGGAGTAGCAGACGATGACAGCCGTGAACAAAACTGACCCATCACAATTGGGCGGAGTTTCGCAATAAGAGGCCAAACGCCAAAAATCTGTTTCGAGATATTGTCCATTGAAATAAATATTTTTTTTTTTGTTAAACATTTTATGCAAGAAGTATTATAACATTCATACTATTACAAAAAATAGCACAAATAATACTAAAAAAGGCTAACCGATTTTTAATAAGAGACCAGCAGTTGAATTAACATTTCAAAGCAAAATGAATAAATAAATTTCATGCAATAAACTAATTTTTACTTAAGTTATAAATAGGAGCAAATTCAGATATCGCATTCTTCATTTTTTCCGAGTTAAATTAGCGTACCATCAACAGATTTGTGCAAATATCTCATTTTTTTTTCAAATTGTCGGTTGGTCTATTATTGTGTAACTCCTTCCAATTATCCTTCCTTACATGGTTGCAATATTTTAAGATATTAATATGGATCGATTAATATAGTTAAACCTTTGTATTTTTTTTCCTTTATGTCCATATCTTGAAGGCAAAACAGTGTGCATCCCAAAAATTTGAAACTACTCACTTGCTCCAGAACTTCACTATGGAAGCCCTAAAACAATTTTAAATCGAATAATATACTTTTCTTTAAAAAAAACCGTAACTTTGTTTTAGATATTATAGTTATGATACTGAAGTTTAAATATGATCCTTTTTACTTTATTTTCATTATTACTAATTATCGTTTGATCATCTGTGAAGAGAATAGTGAATATAAAATTTTTATTTTAGGTTGTTTGTATAAAATGGTAAAAGATTAATATATTCTCCAATGACTTCATCCAGATATATGTCAGAAAGTAGCGGCGATATCGAGAAACCTTGTAGTAGTTATCCATCTGTATTCTATTTTTTGCTCAAATTCACTAATTATGCTGATATGAGATTTTATGAGAAATCGATATTAGTATTTAGTATTTATTGCCACGAACAATGCAAAATAAATACAGTACATATTACGGCCGTAGCGCACACCCTTTTGAGCAAGCCTGTGTACAGGAGCAGTTCCTATAAACAACTGTTTTGTACTAAATGGAACATAACAAAGATACAATACAATTACAAAACCAATACAATTATTACAAAATGGGAATAATTACGAAGATAAAAATAGATAATCAAGTCAGGAACAGAATATGGTGGAATATGTAGGCACAAAGAGAATAGAAAGAGCATAGGCCTATTATATTTCTGAGGGTTTCAAGATGTTCACAGCAAGCTCTGTCCCATAATCTATTAGAATGAAAGAAAGTCAACAAATCTGCTATAAATAATGACGAATATTTACCTGAGAACAGATGGCTGGAGTTTCAGTACCGTGCTGTGCCATGTAGTGGATATTCTACCGTGTGCCCATCTAGTGAAAATGTCATTGATCCAGAATACAAGCTTGGGATAAATCCTATTCATAGCAGTGGTGGATAGTTACTAGAGATGAACAACGATCGAGAAAGCAAGACTAAAAGCGCCCTCAAAGCCGAAAACCCGCATGACAATGTTGTATGCGTGGCATCGTTGACGTAAAGACTACTTGTGAGTGTTTCGAGACCTCGAGATTGACCACTCCCGAAGTCTCGAAGGTCATAGTTGTTTATACTTGACTGAACTTTTATCTACTTTGGCAACTGTTATATATGTATAAACAATCAAGTAGCCTATTTGAAACATCATCTCTACCTTTCAGTGTATAATCCGTTCCCCAGTCTTTATTTAATTACTAGGCCCTTATTAAAAGGCTAGGAAATTTCTTTTCATATCTTTGAGATCAAGAGTGCAATCTCAAGTAAAAATGTATTAATGTTATATTTTATGTTTCTTAGAAATGCAAATCTTGTTTGAGAATTTTTTTTTCCTATTTATATAACCATAAGTAATATCATATAATAGAACGAGAACATTTTGATAACTAAGATACTGTTCTGTTTTGTCTTTTTGTTTCATTTAAACATAAAAAGGTAACGATATCCCCTTCACATGCCATGAAGGCACTTGTGGGGGTCATGGAAGTAGAGCCCCATGATTTCCGCGACCTCGGCACTAGAATGAGGTGGTGTGGTCGGCTCCACGCTCTGACCGCCTTTTACTCCTGGGAAAGACCAGGTACTCAATTTTATAGGAGGCTGAGTGAACCTCGGGCCGTTCTGGAAGTTTGGCAACGAGAAAAATTCCGTTACCGCCCGGGATCGAACCCCGGACCTTCCAGTCCGTAGCCAGCTGCTCCATTTAAACATACAGTATATAATGTTATTTATTTAAATTATGTATGTTATTCAAAGTTACGAAATCTTTCCACTCCGACCAAATGCTATTTCAAGAATGATGAGCGAGACTCGAAGTGCACGAGATTGACAAGACGAGACGAGACTCGAAAGACAAATGCAACGAACACAGCGAGCGAGAGCGGCAGTTAGTTTTGTTCATCTCTAATACTTGCCATCTCATATGCCACAGCACATTGTCGGTTTCTTATGAACACAGAGTACTTACATTTTACCAATTTGCATACATAATAGATATCAAATTTATTATTTAGCAACTACTGTGCTATGTGGTGGATTTTTAAAAATTGCTGTTACTTCTTATGTCCTACAACATTTGTAGGACTCGTTTCATCCTATGCTTTAATATTATATAGTTATACTATAATGCGCTTTGTATAATGAAATTCTTAATTTCCTCACTGATAGTTGCAACATTAGAGAAGTAACTGGTAATAGTTGTATAAAAATTGTAGTTTCGGTGCCATTTTCGAAAAGCACACAATTTAATTCTCATTAAAAAAAATTGAAATGACATTTTACTAGTCTTATACTATATTTTAATGGTACAAATTTTAGCATAAACTATTTTTCATTATGAGCCGCCATAGACTAAAGACATAAAAAGGCTGCGATGTATGGACAGTGCTTGTGAGCCTATTACTTGCTAATAAGTAGGAGAGGAAGAAGATGATTAAAAGAGGAGAGTCATAGGAACTAGAAGGATTAGAAGAAAGAGTCGCAAATGAAGGAGTTCGCTAATTTAAAATAAAGTGCATATATGTAAAAATGATCTGGCAAGGAAGAAAGACCTTGTAAAACCCAATGGTAATAACTCCGAGATATCGTAAAATAATTTAAAACAGACTTAATTCAATTTAATTAAAGTGCAAGTCAAGTCTGTTTCCAAATCCGTCGTAATAATGTGGAGACTGTGGCGAGAAGAATAGCGGGGGAAAGAGGGGTGATGCGGTCATCGAGCTGCCCGGTTTATGGGACAAGTACCGCCAACATTCCAGACATAAGGTGCGATTTTATTGGTACGGTAAAACTAAGGACTGAGATCATAAACACTGAGATACGAACCGATAAACTGGATCTAACGAGACGGTTCGACTAGTCCAGTTGCACAACAGTTTTAAATTGACTTGTCACGTAGCTTCATCATTCACATCGTACTTGGATATTGACCACATGCAAATCAAGGATATTGTAAAATATATAATACACCATAATTATAAATGACATAGCACAATATAAAACACCACACATTATACCACATATTAGGTCACATCACATTTCTTAAATTTAAATTATGGTTTATTTAACGACGCTCGCAACTGCAGAGGCGTCGCCGGTGAACCGGAATTTTGTCTCACAGGAGTTCTTTTACATGCCAGTAAATCTACTGACATGAGCATGTCGCATTTAAGCACACTTAAATGACATCGACCTGGGCCGGGATCGAACCCGCAACCTCAAGCATAGAAGGACAGCGCTACACCGAGTACGCTACGAAGGCTGACAAACACATTACATTTCATATCACACATCACAGCATGTATCATAATATCTAGGGCCGAATACTGGTACAGGGCGTACGGAGATAAGATTAGTTGTTCATAGACTACATTGACGTGACGTCATGTTTGACGCGTGCCACAGGTACTATCAGGGTACATTGGCATCTTGTTTGTACTGCAGTTGTTCTATTCATTATTCAGAACTAGACCTCGCAGACTGTTTAAAACGCATTCTAGTGATAAAGACTGATACTACGATGACCTTTCCTACAATTTAAATTATTTGTTCATTTAGTTAATTGATTTATTTTTATCGGTAGAGTTGAAGCTATAAGGCTCTCTCTTCCATTCAACCAGTATAAAAATATATATCAACTCTAAATAACAGCAATGTAGAAACAATATAATAATAATAATAATAATAATAATAATAAAATTAATAATAATAATAATAATAATAATAATAATAATAATAATAATAATAATGTAAATAAGAGTAAGAAGAAAATTTAGACGTGTTTAATTACATGTAATTCTAAGAGTTAAATATTTACAATTTACTGTTAAACAGGACAATTTGTATCAAACGAATTATTAACATAATAAATGAAAAGTGATGTATAAAAATCATATTCTACACAAAAATTTTAATTGAAGAAAGTTCATATTCTAGAGATGAAAAGCAGTGGTTTTGAGAATTAGCTTTTGAATGTACTTAATTTCCGTCAGCCTCTTTACGTTATGTACACTAGAATACGCTATTTTTACTACTTACACTACCATAAAGAATGTAGGCTTACATTGATCAAATGTTATTTACGCTATTATACACTATTTACAAAATAAGTAAGCTATAGTATTATTAATTAAAATACCTTACATTACAATATATAACACTGTACATTATAGTGTAAATATTGTTTGTAAAAATAACGTATTTTATTGTACAATTGTACATAGTGTAAATCATTTCAATTGTAAATAACAGTGTCATTGTTAAAGTGGTTCATGTTTTGTTTCGCCAAACTTTTTGAAACAAGTGCCATATGAGCAGCCAGTCAAGTACTTTGCTTGCTAGATGCAAGTGCGTCGCCCACTATCGTAAAACACCAGTAATACTTAATCTTGTAGCCTCCTGGGACAAAGTACGATCCCTAATCATATCATAACACAGTCATGTCATGACATACTGTACATCACATATTATTATAAATAAAATATACATTGTTTTATAACATGGTACATTGTGCGATACGTTAAGTTTCGCTGAGCGCGGTTGGACTAGGTTATGTTACATTATGTTATATCATAATGTTATGTTATTTCACTATGAATTTACCATTTTTAGAATTCTGAATAACTGTCCTTCTTCGTCAGGATTAGAGAAATTAACGTATTTAATTAGGCATAACATAGAAAACTAATCGCTGTTGCACAAGAAATAAAACAAAATGTAAATTGCAGAAAAAGATAACTAAATCGCCCGGTTTTTTTTAAGGATGACCACGAGGATTCGGAAATTTATAGCAATAACAAGACAAATATTGTTGTAAAATGAATTGTAATAATTAAGCTCTGTTAATATACTGTACATGGGTCATTTAACAATTAGTGGCAACATTTGAATTAACAACAAGGAAAACATTTTTGGAACAGTCACATTGTTGCAGTGCTCAGAAGTAATCTACTCCAACATAAAGAACCCGCCTCCACACCTCAGAGAGACGACGGATGACATCTACAGCGTCTTGTTGTACTAATCTTCGAACAGACTGATCTACTGCTGTTATAATTGCCTGTCTGGTTCTAAAGCGTCCTCCTCTAAGTGGTAATTTCATTTTCGCGAAAACGTCAAAATCACATGAGAGTATCTGGGGAGTATGGAGGATGCTCCAGAATTTCCCAGGTCCATCTGCGAAGTAAATTAACCACAGGGGCAGCTATCTGAGAGCGAGTACCATCGTGTAGCACAATAGGATGAGAATTCAGGAGATTGGACGTTCACGGAGCACAGCTGGTCGTAGACGGTGTTCCAGAAAGTAACTGTAATATGCACCATTCACATGATTTCCCGCAGGAACTGAATGAGTGGCAGGGACACCGTCAAAATCATAAGCACAATGAACATGATTTTAAGTGGATCCTGTTCTTGCCGATAATTTTTTGGCCGTGGAGACTCATTGTGCCGCTACTCATTTGATTGTCACTTCAATTTTGGTTGGTAGCATCGAACCCAGGTTTAATCTAAAGTTATGATACGTCAAAGGAAACGCTCGCCTTTACGTCCATATCATTCTAAGTGCAATCTCGCTGTTTTCATTCTCTGCCACAAGTTTTCCTCTTTAAGATTGTGTGGAACCCATGGAGAGCAGATTTTCCTCATTTTTAATTTCTTCTTAAGTATGTGAAGAATCGTACCAGGAGCAATCCAACTTCCCTTGATAGTTCAATACAAGTCCAACAACGGTGTTCTTCCAGCAGTGCTCTTACAGCGTTCACATGCACATCATCACTTGCCGATTGCGGTCTGCCAGCTTCACATTTTTGATGAACATCTTCCCTCCCGTTGCGAAATGCATGCCCCACCTAGCCACGGTACGATTTGGTGAAGTCTCTCTACTACAAGCTTCCAGTAATGCTGTATGACATTGTCAAGCATTCTTGCCTCTTACAATCTGAATTTTAATGAAGTATCCTTGTTCCTTTATTTCCTGGCCTAGTTGCCTCTAAAGTGGTGCCTTGTTGGTTACACTTGTGAGGTTGAGACCTGTCTTCGGACAGTTGACTAAGCAACAACATTAAACAATTAAGGGAATATCTTCCTTCCTACAATGACAAAAAAAAGGTGGTTGAAGATTCCCTTCTTAGTGACAAAAATAATTGCACGTCAAAGAAGAAGAGGAACTGTTAGAATTATCTTCTGATTCTTTCTTAAAATCGTGTTTACTACAACGACCCTATTACCATTTTGAATGCATGCAGGACCTATGAATCACAATGTTTTCTGAATTGCAATAAAACACTTTACATCATTTTCATTAACATACTTGTGTGATAGTAAATTTCCTGCTTTGATTTTCTTTAATAACAAAAATAAAACTCATCAAGGGAGTAAGTTACAATTCTTAAAATATATACAGGGTGGAAGTGAAATAACTGTAGATTTTCAGAGCGAATATCTCATGTTGTATGTAACAAAAAAGTGTAATACAATATTGGCGGAAAGTTCATGGTTTTCTCAGAATTTTTTTCCCAAATGTTTAACACCCTCTTATTCTGTAGCTATTGCGAGTAGGATCGTGATTTTTCTCCATGTCGATATAAAATCTAATAAAGAATCATTTATTCCTCTGGCGTATTTCAATAGCGTGGACGGTTTTCGTGTAAATTTAATTTAAAAACCATTAATTTCAAGCCACTGAACGATGCGAGCTGATTGTAACGTCCTAGCGAGAGAGGGAGGCTCGCAAACAGAGACAGACCTGAGTTTGTTGATTTCTTAAATCTTCATTACGAGAAGAAAAGCGACTATTAGCAGCGATGTTGCCAGATTGCTGAAACTTCCAACTAAATTGTCTAATTAGCCGTACATTTAATTACAAAACGTAACATAGGTTTTCTATTCCTTTAAGTGTACTCTATCATCCATTTCAATCTGCGGAGTTATTCCATTTCCACCCTGTATATATTTTCACATATGGAGTTGGAACAGACCGATGATTTAACGCTTGCAGATGATGTTGATGATGATGATAATGATGATGATAATGATGATATTTCCGTCATTTTAGGAATAAAACAATATTTTGCCGCGACTGAAAGAAGTAAAAAAGCGACAAGTGTATAGTCCTAGTTTTGCAATGCTCCGTATCTTTAAATAGAACTATCGGGTCATCATATTGTTTTCAATAACATTTCTAATACTAACCTGGCTATACCTTTGGATTAACGGTTGAGAACAGCAAACACTATGTTACTCCCTTCCACGACCGGAGTTTGATGATACTAGTGTAAAATACAAACAAATCACCTTACTAGGTATAGGAGGGAAGAAAGATAGTGCATCCATTTACGTAAACTGGGAACTATTACGATTTTCAGTTTGATAATAAATTACTTTCGTTGGGTTTTTATTTACCCAAAATACAGTACAGTACAGTATTAACAATAAGTGTTTTTACTCACTAACTGAACTATCCAGGCGAACGTATTCATTATGCAATGTATAATACATTGTCTACAATGCATTAGCATACAAAATGGAGAGTGTATTTAAATTGAAAAATAATCAAAATTTGGATATTGAAACAAATTGTTGAAAATTATGACCGTTCAATTCTATACAGGCTTCAGTTCTTTTCTGTGCATATTATTGAAAACGTTTTAAGCATATCTTCTAAAATTGAATGTATTGTTTCTGGAATGTAATTCTTTAATAAATTCTTCTATTGCTGTAGGATGTTTAACAAACACAATTGTTTTACAGTAACCCCATAAGAAATAATGCAAAGCATCAGTCGACATGGGAGGCATAATCCTGTGCCTCTTGAAATAATAGCTACTCTATAACAGAGTCCCTTACTTACGTACTGTAATCACTTCACTTCTGCCAGATTCGCACAGATAATTTTACTCAGATTGCTGTCTACTGTCCAGCCAAGTAGTTATGTCGCAGGGTCGTAGAAGGGGGGAAATCACGTGACAGTTACTTAACGAGGCCCTTTTATTTCAATTATTTTAAACAGTTGTATAATATTACATAGACGTCCAATTCCTGACAGCAAATATTTTCAGAAAAGAGCTAAGACAGCTCAGCCACTAGCCTTTACAGAGAGGCCAGTAGAAATGGATGTTGGAAACAGGGAAGCGATGTAACCAAATGGATACAGTACGCGTGCGAAAATATGATTTAATAATAAATGCACCTTTATTCACTGGAAAATACGACTATATTTCTGGAACATACTATACTCACTCAGTACTGTATACTTTGACCATAATACAACTTTGTATATGCGGCCTTAGGTGTAAGTTCACTAGTAGAAGGGGTTGGAGTGAAGTAGATTAAAAAAACTCAGGTACAATAAAAATTGAAGTAAAAATAAAATGATGTCCCTGTACATGTGGATGCGATCACACGTGCATAGCTTTGCTATCCCGCATATTTTTGTAGAAGGGGTTGTTGAACAGTGCTAGGAACAAGGAGAACAAGAAGAATACAGGGAGAACAGGGGTAATTCAAGGAATACAAGGGGAATGCCAAATGTACAAGGAAAATACAAAGCGATCAAGGCAACTATAAGAAGAACAAAGGGAGTACAAGGACAAAAGGCGAATACAAGAAAAACTAGGTGAATGCATGGAGAACAATGCGAATAGGCCAACAAGAACAAAAAAATTACAAGGAGAAAAAAGGGGACATCTGGAAAACAAGAAGGAGAATACAAGAAGAACAAGGGGAACATAACAAGAGAAATACAGAGAGAACAAGAGAATACAAAGAGAACAGGAGTAATACAAGGGTAACAAGGGTAATATAAGGAGTACAAGGGGAATACAAGAAGGGAAGTGGCATACAAAGTGAACAAGGCGAATGCAAGGAGAACAAGGAGAATG
Source organism: Periplaneta americana (assembly GCF_040183065.1). Lineage (NCBI taxonomy): Eukaryota > Metazoa > Arthropoda > Insecta > Blattodea > Blattidae > Periplaneta > Periplaneta americana. The sequence continues at coordinate 138,928,008 of NC_091117.1, read as the reverse complement.
CAAGGATAAAAAGGAGAGTGCAGGAAAAGCAAGGAGAATTCAAGGAGAACAAGGGGAGCATAATGATAACAAGAGAAATACAGAGAGAACAAGAGAATACAAAGAGAAAAGGAGTAATACAAGGCTAACAAGGGTAATACAAGGAAAACGAGAGAAATACAAAGTGAATAAGGAGAATTCAAGGAGAACAAGGGGTTGCATTTTTATGCGATATTCAATTTCCAAGTTACCCCCCCCCCCACAAACACAAACACACACACCTAACGAGGAGGAAGACGTACATATACATTAAAATGTGCAATTGCATTTAACAATTTATAACATTACTTCTATTTATAGATGGGCCCAGATGGCGAAAGAAATATGAGTAGGCTAAGAAAATTCATGCAGGAACTAACAGGAACTAACAAAAGTTATAATTCTTATGGGGAGGGGGAATATTTTAACATATGGAGCAGAATCATACCCATGATTCAAATATGATGGATTTCGCAATTCCTGCAACAAAACATTATTCTGTCGAGACTGATGCAAAGAAGTAAAAAGTGTGCAAACAATTGCACTGATTTTTTATTTAAAATTTAGGACATTACTTCTTTCTTATACATGAGTAGAATGAACAGAAACAGGGTTGCAGCACTCCGGTTCTTACGCTTGTCCTCTAGTACTTAGCACTAGAATTGCATCATTAAATAACAGCAAGTATCAACAAGAATGGGGTAACTGACCTGCCTCAAGTCCAGTATCTATGTCTGTAATTTCCCTGTTTGCATTCCTGGGCATAAATACATGCAGGAAATCGATGTAGGTACATGGAGAAATACATGAACTTCCATTGAATCCGACTGAAAGCTGAGACTAGCGAAACTGCACAAATAATTACCACATGGGATGCAGTAACCCATACAAGCCAACGTGTACAAGAATTTCTTATAGCTTTATTATTAAGTATGCAAATGCAGTCCTAATTGTTTACTTTAGATTAATTTTAACTGCATATACAATTTAATGATAATTCAATGGCTATAAAAATCATTTTTATTTTATGGCCTACGCTTTTCGCAGCAATTTAGTTTCTTTATCATGTTGCGAATGATATTATTGCTTACAGTTTATTTTCTCGAGATGTTTTCTAAAGACATATACGCACATGAAATAATTTATTATGTTCCTAAATAAGAAGACAAGACTTTCACTTACAGTATTGATTACACACGAATGACATTCTTTGGAATCCAGAAGTAAAATATTTGATTAATTTACACATTTTACGGCTCAAGTAGACTTATTTAATTAATTCTGCACAAATTTAAATACAACAGCTATACGTATAACGTAACAATATCTAATAGACTATTATTTTGCTTTTATAAAAATGAGAATGAATTAACAAGGCTCTTCCCTGCGCCTGTTACTGGCAGGAGTTATTACAAACTTAAGTTCGATTTGCAACGAAAAGTAGAAAAAAATTATTTTATTTAACGACGCTCGCAATTTCCGAGGTAATTATCAGCGTCGCCGGTGTGCCGGAATTATGTCCCGCAGGAGCTCTTTCGCATCTACTGATATGAGCCTGTAGCATTTACTTAAATACCATCGACCTGGGACGGGATCGAATCCGCACTCTACCGTCTGCGACACCCAGGTCGACCGAAAAGTAGAAATAATTTAAAATTCACTAATTAACTTTATCTTAACAAAACATTTCTCTATCGATATTAATTTTGACGTCTGATTTTTCAGTTGTTCTACGTAATATAAAACACTATTAACAAAATATGAGCCGTTCAAAGCAAAAGTGGTGTAAGTCAAAATTGAGTAATGAGGTTTAAAGTAAAAATTCTGTAAAATACAGCGCAAAGTAGAAATTAATATGGTCTTTTTGCTATCCACTGACTACTAATAGTTTAAATAAATTGAATATTAATTGCTACTTTGCGCTGTATTTAACCCTCATTACCCATTTTTTACTTACACCACTTCTGCTCTGAACGGCTCATATATGAGTCTATAAGTGGGTCATCATCGTCTTAAATTTAAAATAAAAACGCATCAATATTTTAATGACTTGGTATAACATTTAAGACATTGTGTGTGTGTGTGCGTGTGTATCTATATATAATCTCCTGAATAGTTTAAAAGAAATAATAGACGTCATACGTATTGCCGAAAAACATTTTCTATTATCAGGGAAGCATCACTACAATACTCTCGCTTTTTACTTCGTTTAATAAGAAAGTAGCTAGTATTGTTGACTCAGGATGGCAAAAAGAAACAAACGTGCCGTACTTGAAAATTTGCTCCTCAGCTGTTTTTTGCACAATGGAAATACGAAAAAGTTATGTAATAAAATGTTTCCTTCATAAATTAAATTGTAAACATTTCAATAATGATTATGATTTTTATATTAAAATTAAGTCAAATTAAGAAATGTACTATTCATATATTCTCCAATATTTATAGCTGTTAATTCAGCTTATAGACTATGATTAATTCAAGGATAACTCAAAATTTAGATTTTATGGCCATTATATCTCTAAATTTACTCAGTTGCAATGGACATAAAGTATGATTTTCCCATCAGATCTCTGAACATTGATTGATTCCATTTCATTGTAGTTTATGAAACAAACTATAAATAAATCTCCATGAAAATGTAAAATGTCCGTTGTTCTAGTATCTCCCTAAGACTGAACGCCATTATTTTTCGTTCAAAAACAATCAGCTGACTGAGCTATGTCTAGAGTACTTGATGTCAATCTAAGTGGTCATTGTTACATTTTAGAATGCTAGCAGCAGCTTTATGTGAAATGTCATATATTACCTTATTAAATATTTTATAATCAATAGCCTATAAAAATATAAATGTGTACAACTTCCCTACAACTTTTATTTGTTCTGGAGGCCTGGCACGGGACCTCGTAGAATGAGGATTATTGTGGAGTATGGTGCAATGACGATGATGATAATGGTGAGGGGAACGGGAGAAACCCGAGAAAACCGCTAGAGCCCGCTTTGTCCACCGCAAGTTTCTTGTGACTCGGACAGAGATCAAACTACTGTGGAACAGAAGCGGGATTTTCTTATTCGCAAACCGCATTCGTCCTACAACCGCCGTTTAATGTATTAATAAACCCACACTGAGAAAATAATAAAATAACAACGCAATAATGTGCTGATAAAGAAGGTCGATAACAACACAACAAGGAAATTACAATATAACGTAAAAAATAAGTGAAAGAACCACTTGTGTTGTTTCTTGTTTTATTTCTTAAATGACTAGTCTTGTTATTATCTTGTTGTTTCTTGTTTTATTTCTTAAATTATTAGTCTTATTATTATCATCTTGTTGTTTCTTGTTTTATTTCTTAATTACTAGTCTTGTTTTATCTTCTTGTTTCTTGTTTTATTTCTCAAATTACTAGTCTTATTTTATCTTCTTGTTTCTTATTTTATTCCTTAAATTACGGCACTAGTCTTGTTATTATCTTGTTGTTTCTTGTTTTATTTCTTAAATTACTAGTCTTGTTATTATCTTGTTTCTTGTTTTATTTCTTAAATTACTAGTCTTGTTATTATCTTGTTATTTCTTGTTTTATTTCTTAAATTACTAGTCTTGTTATTATCTTGTTGTTTCTTGTTTTATTTCTTAAATTACTAGTCTTGTTATTATCTTGTTGTTTCTTGATTTATTTCTTAAATTACTAGTCTTGTTATTATCTTGTTGTTTCTTGTTTTATTTCTTAAATTACTAGTCTTGTTATTATCTTGTTGTTTCTTGCTTTATTTCTTAAATTACTAGTCTTGTTATTAACGTATTATTTCTTGTTTTATTTCTTAAATTACTAGTTTTGTTATTATCTTGTTGTTTCTTACTTTATTTCTTAATTTACTAGTCTTGTTATTATCTTGTTGTTTCTTGTTTTATTTCTTACATTCTTAAATTACTAGTCTTGTTATTATCTTGTTGTTTCTTGCTTTATTTCTTAAATTACTAGTCTTGTTATTATCTTAAAAAGTAGGCCTTTGCCAAGTCCATTGTATGTTTAAGGTTCCTAAATGAATATTGTAGCTATACATATTGTTTGCAGTCAAGCTTCGATTAAACGCATCCAATGCAGCTTTCACGTAGCGAAGATTTACTAGCGGAGTTCGGTTGGTTTGTTTCTTCCAATGGTGATGTTTCCTTGGAACTGAGCTTTCACATATTACAGGATATTTAGGTGGGGTCTTTTGCACTAATAACAAAATATCTAACCAAGTTTATTGGTTGAGGAATATCCTTTGAACCTGACGTTAATCTCTCCTTAAGATTTTGGTAGTTGTGATCGAGTGCTTTTCAATCATTTTCGCGATGGTATTGTCAGCACAGTTCAGGATTAACTACCCAGTCTTGAAAGTGATTCCAGAGAATACTGTATTGATTTCTTTAACTTTTGTCATCCGACTTTGCCAGAACAGCAATTTGGACGGCTATAAGTTGATCCGTTGTTAGCAGTTCTCGTGAAATGTCTGGCGTCTAGATACCAACTCACAATCCAAAAATCCTCTAAACTATGTCTTGGATGTGGGACCTTTAGATAGCTTCCGCTTATTGGTCCTAGAGGTTCCAAGTCCCCCTTTGACACTTGCATTGGCAGTTTCGGGAGTGGATCCACTTGAAAGTTGCCTTTTTTCACTCCTGGGTCACAGTCTTAGATAACGGTATTTTTTGCTCATTCTCTGGCTTCTTCTGCTGTATGATTTGATTTAAATAGTCACTTAAAGCTCTTACTCGCAGCAACGCCTTACCTGTATTTAGGCTAATAATTTATTTGGAGGTTTTAACAAACTCCTGAGTCCTCCTCTTCTTTTTGCACGTGCTTTCGGTTTTGATGGTGAATTTTTACTGTTTGATGAACTAACAGCACTTGCAAGAACATCCAGTTCAATTTATTCATCGCCAGTTTGAGGCGATGAATCAATCTCTACGTTCTAATTCTTGTCCGTGTTTTGTCCCACGAGAAGCCAGGGAGGCATCCGGTCACCCATGGGAGAGCCCCGCATTGCCATGGGAATGCTTGATTGAAACTGGAGGTCACCCGGTATTCAGAGTTCGGATATTTGAAACTAAGCTTCCCCTTAGTCATGCAGCGCTCGGAAAATGCAGTTCCACCTTTGCTTGGGATTGGCCAGGTTATATCCCCAGGTCTTGGGTATCGGTACCATTTTCGTCTCATATGATGACCCATATGAGTAGAGCCCAGTGTTTGATCATATTGATGTACAAGTTTAGTGAACACATACTACTTATAATCTCCACCGTTTTGTACAACGAACGATGCGGCAAAAACCCAACTACTGACACTGGGCAAGTATAAACTTGTACAGTCAGGTCACGAAATAAATCAGTGCATTCATACGCAAAAAAACTGTTTTAAGAAATTGTATTATTATTTATATTATAAGAAAAACATATCTGATTATTTGCAGTATATTTTAAAATGAAATAGGCATATATAGTACATTATAATTGTAATAAACTAAACATTGCATTGCAAGACTTTCATAACAATATAAAGCTATAACCTCAGCTCAAATATACCCATAAAAAGACAATAAAGTTTACTACTGTGATATTTAGCTGCCCTCTTCAAAATCCATTATTGACTATGTGCATTTTAAAATTTTCAAACGAAAGCAGTGTTTGTACTTCGAAAATCTTTCAATTTCACAAAACGTTACTAGTGTATATATAAAAAGGTGATACACCTATGTACAGCTGTGAGCAGTATGGGATGAAGATAAATGCCAACAAGACAAGACCATGGTCATAGAAAGGAAAGTAAAGAAGGTGAACTTGCGAATTCTAAATGAGATAGTAGAGCAAGTGGACAGCTTCAAATACTTGGGGTGTACTATAAGCAGCAACATGAGCTGCTGAAGTCAAAAGGAGAATAGCAATGGCAAAGGAAGCTTTTAATAGAAAAATGAGCATCTTCTGCGGATCTCTGGAGAAAGAACTTAGGAAGAGACTAATGAAGTGCTTTATGTGGACTATAGAATTGTGTGGGACAGAAACATGGACAAAGTGAAGAGAAGTGACTAGAAGCATTTGAAACGTGGATATGGAGAAGGATGGAGCGTGTGAAGTGGACACACAGAATAAGAAACGAAGCTGTGTTGAAAAGAGTAGATGGAGAAAGAATGATGCTGAAACTGATCAGAAAGAGGAAAAGGAATTGGCTGAGTCACTGGTTGAGAAAAAAACTGCCTTTTGAAGGATGCACTGGAAGGAATGGTGAACGGGAGAAGAGTTCGGGGCAGAAGAAGACATCAGATGATACACGACATTAAGGTAAATAAATCATATGAGGAGACAAGGAGGAAGGCAGAAAATAGGAAAGACTGGAGAATGTTGGGTTTGCAGTGAAGGACCTGTCCATGGGCAGAGCACTATGAATGAATGAATGCATGAATGAATGAATGAATCAACACCTATGTGTGAATTGGCATGATCCACCTCCATCAAAACATGCAAACCTTTACTATTGTAATCGAGTCAGGTGAGATAGGTTGTGTCTTGTGTGTTTATGAAGTGGTTGTATGTTTAAATTTCCTATACAATTCGGTAAATCAAATCAGACTAATAATCGACACCTAACCATGTTACCATCGATAATCTTCTTCTATTATCTTCTGTGCTGACTATACCGAACGTGCTGTGTGCGTAATGTCGTCTATATCCCACAGCACAAGTAACTTGTTTTCTTCACTCGGTGAACAAACGCTAGTCTTTACACATGTGCTACAGTGGAACAATTCATGCAGATCACAACTCTAGTGAATTTCCATGATGTAACTCTGTGCGTATTGTAATGCCATCTCTTATTACTTTGCTACTCACATAAATTGATTGTACTTGGTGGCATAGTTGCTACCATGCTAGCCGATGGATCCGAAGTTCACGGGTTCAAATCCGGCCGAGAATAATGGATTTTAAATAGCAATATTCTTCTTAGCATGATTTCTTCCGAAAGGGAAAGAAGGTAGGGAGGCTAGTGTCGTAGATTTACGGGCCGCAGAAGAAACTGATCCTGACAGAGAGCTACAGACTGAATTACTTTTTTGACATTTTTCGTTCACGTTGAAATTCGACGTTGAACGATCACTGCAGCCGAAAGCGTCGTTAAATAAAGTAATACTACTGCTGTTAATAGTACTATTATACTACTATTAAAACTGGTAGGGAGTGAAAATGTACTTGTCGTTTATAATGAGATTTTAATATAGTTATTACTATATACTTACTTGCCAAGCAAGCAATAGTACTATGAAAGCAAACCGTTCAATAGTAAAAATATTTTACAGACATTCACCCGTGAATACAAATTTGGACTTCACAACGAACTGAGAAAAGCAGCAAATAATTTCATAGAAAGCCTGATCAATCCGATTGTCTACTCAAAGTTAGAAGTACTTAGGGCGATGAGAAATTCTACCTCTGAATTGCAACTCCTGAAGACATTTTAAGTTGAAGGTCTAATTACAGCGATTTAATCTATTTTATTTATTTAGTAAACATGAAGTTTCTACTTTAATAATAATAATAATAATAATAATAATAATAATAATAATAATAATAATACTTTATTTATTCCGGCACAGTTAAGGCCGTAAGGCCTTCTCTTTCACTCAACCAGAGGTTGAAAAGGAAATGCAGACCTAATAATATAATGTTAACACAAAAGAATATTATACACCTAAGACAAAATCGAAGCAGGAAAATGTGCATAAACCAGAAGAATATCGAACTTAAATAACCTACTTAAATTAGGTGACAAATTACATTATATGATTACTTAAAAAAAACTACCAGGTCATTCGAAAAGTAATAGTGACATAGTTACTGTTTCACACTAAATTTATTTAGGTTACTTTTGGCATACTTCAAATATAGTTCCCCACCACGTCAATAACAGATTGTCAAATCCTTGGAAGACGGCGGACTTCATCTGCAGCATAATTTCTGGACGTGTCTCTTACTGATTGATCTAAAACTCTTTGGTTGTCAGCTCTTGATTGAAAGTGAACACCTCGTTTCAATCGATCTTACAATAGTTCAATGTGACAAGACTTCTCTTCCATAAGCTTCTTTTAATACTCTAAATCACTGAGCTGCATTTTTTTTTCTCTTGCAACTTGAATTTTTATGACGCACCTACTGAACGTTTATAGGGCTGTATTATGTCCTACAAATCAGAAACAGTCACTGTATTTACAAAATATGGTTACTTCGATACCTTCAATGTTGCATATTTATGAATAATTGTGCTCTATTACGTACTACAAGATTTCAATGGTCACTGCTCTAGTCGCGACGCTTGTATTCCCGGCTTGACTCCTCCTCTTTGCTTACGTCTTAGGAAGTGAAGGCTCTATAAAGTCTAGGTAGGTAGTATCGTTCGCCATTTTTGTTCTTCCGTTGCCGAGCTACCATACGAGGAATATATTTGCCACACCGTTAAACCATTATCATGTCGTAGCTCCTATGATAATAAATCAAACGCACTGTAATTCAGCATATAATTGAGCGGCAAATAACGTCTTCGTGTGCTTTCTGCGAACGCCAATGAAAGAGCCAAAATGACGGGCGATTATATTAAGTATTTATCGAGCCTTAAGAAATGAATAACGTCTTCCTCAGCGAATCACAAGACGCATGCGTTTGAATGTAGCCGACTTGCAACGCGATTGGTTGCCGGAAATTATAGCGACGGGACTATAGGAGTTTTGATTTACAGCATTGTCGCCATTATTTATCGAACACCCTAGTAGAAATCTCCGTATTTGAAGTTATAACGGTTAGAGTTATTAAAATTTGCAGAGATTTTGTGTAAGTATTTTAAGCCTAACATTTTTTCTGGACATGTTTTTCATTGGTCCGCCTAGTTAGCTCTGTGGTAGAGAGACTAGCCGGCCCTGATTCGATTTCCGGCGGGGTCAGAGATTTTCGTGTAAAATTTCTACTTCGGGACTAGGAGAGATGGCGGTGCACAACTTCTAATCACTAGGATGTGCACCAATATGCCTGGGTTAAATCCTAAATCTCTCCGCAGTGTATAGCTTATGTGTGTATCTCCCTTCCTCATCTTCATTACATAATCACCCATTACATACACAACACTTACACATACAGACATAATTCTTCACAGATACACATAATGTACAGACTGGCCCGCCGAAGTAGTGTACAAATTGAAAATGGATCACAGTCCTGTCGTCAACTCGTAATATGCGGAACCCGAATCGCGCAAGTGAAGTGGGCAGGTATTACATACATACATACATACATACATACATACATACATACATACATACATACATACATACATACATACATACATACATACATACATACATACATACATACGTTGTTTTTAATTGGATGAAAGATGACGTAAATAACAACCAATTCCTAAGATAAAAATGTTTCACTTTATTTTATTTAATACTAGCTTAAAGCACCCGGCGTTGTACGGGTTGTCCTTCTTGCTTCTTTCTTTAATTAACCAGGTTGTTAGACTTTTTTGAAATCTCAGAAACTCAACTATAGACTACCAAAACGAATTGTTTTTAATAAGTTTTCCTCGTCCATAAAGATGAATCTTTACGTAGCGTCGCTTACATGAGTTAATGAACTTCTTAGCCAAATGCCTGAAAGAATTAACCCAATTTAAAACAACTGCAGGTCAGGCAACGAAAGAAAACATTTAATCACGTGCCTTACTTTCAAATGTGTTTTAATGTTTTATGTATGTATGTATGTATGTATGTATGTATGTATGTATGTATGTATGTATGTATGTATGTATGTATGTATGTATGTATGTATGTATGTATGTATGTATGTATGTATGTATTATGTATGTATGTATGTACTGCATACATATATATGTGTTTATTTATTTATTCTTGCTTAGTTAATGCCAAAAGTCCTTCCCTTCCACATCACCAGAAACACAAATGAAATAATAAAAAAATCAAACTATAATTAAAGTAAAACCAAACGAACATTTATATACACAGGGTGTTTCAAAAATACGGGGCATAATTTCATGTATGTATTTCCCACATGTAGACAATCAAAATAGTTCATTACAACATGTGTCCGGAAATGCTTTATTTCCGAGTTATGGCCTTCACAACATTAAAATTCACCCGAACGTTTTTCTTTCCGCAGGTCGTTGCCGTCAAAGGAGACATTAAGAGGGCACTCTGACAGTTCATTCCGAGGCGAAGGTTACATTCAGTGTTGTGTAGGCGTTCGACTGTGCGACAT